>NC_048904.1:7206384-7290606 GCF_011077185.1 Oxyura jamaicensis
CCTTTCCTTTCCTTTCCTTTCCTTTCCTTTCCTTTCCTTTCCTTTCCCCCCTCTCCCGTCTCCCCTCTCCCCTCCTTCCTTTTCCCCTTCAAAAGGGTGAATGGAGGATGATTAAATCTGAACAGATGATATTTTCAATGGCATGCTTAGCATTTATCTGAGAAGCTCCTATGGGCACAGCCTTGCTGTTGCCTTCTTAAAAACATCAATCAGGCCAATGTGTTTAAGTGGGTTTGGCTGTTACCTTCTTTCCTCATGTTTCACAAGTGTAATCAGTGAGTCCATGTGTGATGCTATTTGTCTTACAGCACAGCAGCAAAGGCCCGTTCTAGGAGGTACTGGATAAAGCCAGAGAAAGGCTTCGCTTTTAAAAAGCATCTCCAGCAGCCCCCTCTTCGTATAGCGGGGACAGAGGTGGTCATGGCCAGCAGCACGCAGTGAAACCTCGCAGCCCCGAGCTCTGCCGTTGTGCCCCGGGGGGTTTCACACATGGGGCTTTGGTTTTCAGGAGCCCCATCTCCCATCCCATACCCTCTGGTTAGGTGAGCGAAGGAAGCTATTAAAAAAGTCTCCCAAAGCATGGCGCTGAGCAAGGGTACCACTGTAGCATCTCCTTATTCATACCCTCTGGATGGTGCAGTGCGTGCTGAGGTCTGTGTGCATCTCCCTGCCCCAAGCCTTGTGTTCGTGCCCAATGATGGAGGCACTGCATTAAAGATGGGCTCTCTCCAGGCCTTAGTTAACCTCTCAATTAATGCAGCAGCATTAATTGTTCATCAAACTACCAACGAGGCCATTAAGTTTCTCTTCCTTTGAAGCGAGCAGCACCTACTCCAGTAATGAGGGAAAAGGAGGAGGCTGCAGGTCTAACTGCAGGCATGCAGAGCGAGGAGAACTCCTCATCTGCTGCTTTCTTACTGTGCCTGAAAAGCCTCTTTTATGGAGGTGTCAATAGCAATTTCATTCCCTTTTTAGAGGAACAAGTGCCTTTAACCATTTAAACCCACTTTAAACATACGGCCTTTGTGCTTTGATTAAAGACATAATGCAGAGAAAAAGGAGCCTGGCTGCCTGCGGAGCCTCCTGCTGGGGAGAGTTCAGCCGATGGCCGAAGGGGTCATGGGCGCTGCGCTGCCCTCGAGCCTGGGACGAGCCTGTCCCTGCGGAGCCCAGGCTGGAAACTGAACTGCATGGGCAGTGCTCAGCCTTTGTGGCAGGATGCGGCAGGAGCGATGCCCCTCATCTGCGGGTGCCACCCTTCCCTGCCCCACCTGCCACATCCTCAAGCATTTCAGGAGGCATTTGCCCGGTGCTTGAAGCAGAACTCCTTGTGAATGTGGCCTTGTGTAGCCTGCTGGGGTCACCTCGCTGCAGAGCTTGAGTGCCTGCCCAGGCGTGGTGCTTTTCCTTGCTGTCCAAAGTGCTCCAGGAGCTGCAGGCTAAGTGCATGACAGCATCCTCAATGAATAATGTAAGGCATCAATAGTTCTGGGTGATTTTATAGCCCCTCCTATCTCAAGATCTCAAAGCGTTTCATGAAGGTTGATTTATTTACCCTTATGGATGCTCTTGCCAGACTGAGAGTGGAAAACAGTCTGGAGAAGGAGCAGAGGGATGCAGGAGAGCAGGAAGCCCCCCAGCCCCCAGGTAATGCACCTTTTGGGTGCCAGCTCTAAGAAGCTGGGATTTCTGCAAAGAGCCAGGGATGCTGCTTCTGCTCCACAATTTTGATGCCTGTAGCACTTTGTTGGTTAAGTAGAAAAAGAAAATTTCCCTTTTATTAAGAAAGCAGCAAGGCTGCTGCCACAAGTTGAAAGTGCTTCCAGCCACCCTCAGTCTAAACAGCCCAGGGGAGAGGTGGTGGCACCCACCCCTGAGCACTGGGCAGCTCACAGGCAGGCTGTGAGCCATGTCTCTAAGGGAACAAGGATCTCTTTATGTCATCGTCATAAAGGAGTATTATTTTGACATTAAAATGAGATAAGGTAAGGAGATTATCTGGTCCAGACAATCTCATCCTTCAGGTAGTTAAGCAAGCCTAATGGTTAAGTGAGGACTTGTAATGAGGTTTGAGGCTGGTTTGCTTTCAGAGAGCTGTTTCCTTTCTTTTGTTAGGGATTCTGTTAAACCTGGTCTCAATTAGCTCATGGCTGGAGCGAACCCGAGGAGGCTTTGCTGGGCAGGCTGAAGCTCCACAACAGAGCTGTACAAAAGCCCAGAGGAAGACACCCCATCTTCCTTTCTGCATGCTTACAAGGCATTTGCTGGTTTGCCAGACTTAAATGTGTTTCTTGTGCCATTGAATGGCCTCAGCTGGCTTGGAGCTCTGCTCACTTTAGAACAAATGGAAAAGCAAATGGCAGAACACTAGAAAACTAGAGCAAGAAGAAGAAAGTTGTCTTGCACCTGGGCAGGCCAGGGAAAAGAATGGTGGAAGAAAAGAGCAATCGGTGATTTTTTGTTTTATTTATCCCCTCTAAAGTGACCCTGTAGTCTTGGCACAAGGCAGCAGGGCAGAACAGTGACAAGACAAAAGTGCATCTTTCTGGTCGAGCTACGCTCAGTTATCCTGCTCCGACGGCTTGCCAGGACAAATTGTCTGAACTGGCGGTCTCCAGTGAGGACGATGGTGTCACCTAGGAGAGGCCTTTTTCACTCACCGAAGCTATCGTTGTTCTTGGAGCAAAGGGCAAAATACACCCATGGAAACCCAGGTGCTGGGAGTCCGCACTTGTCCACCAAGCCACAAATAAGCAAATCTGGTGCAGAAATAAAGTTGGAGGCAGCTCCCAAACCATGTTCCCCACCTAATACCAGCCCAACAGGGTGACAGCAAATGCTAAAGGATTATGTTTCCGTTGTGGAAAAGCTTCCCGGGTCCCTGTGTAACAGAAGGAAAAGAGAATCTAGTTGGTGTGTTTTTTTTGCTGTTATCAGCCTCAGTTTTGGTTTAACCTACCTCACTTGGGAAAGGTGCTGCTGCTGGTTAGAGCTTCCCCCTTGGCCTACCTGGTGAGGCCAGGGCCTGCAGCATCCCAAGACCTCGCACCGCTGGCAGCCACAGGTGCAGGGCTTTTTCTGGGCTTTAAAAAGATGGTTTGGAAACAAGGAGAAGGTACTGCACAGAGCCACAAAGAGAGAGAGAGAGAAAGTACGTGTCAAGGGGTGAGCGGCCTATTTAGTGAGACAAAGAGAGGTGAGAACCTATGTGATGTTTGTGCCCAAGTACTTTCCCAGAGAGAAAACCCCAGGTTCACCAAGGTGCCTTAATCTGTGAGGTGATGCAGAGCGAGCAGTCCTGGCTGCAGAGTGAAGCTAAGGGTGTTCAACAGGTCCCGAGGCCTTGACAGCGGGGATGGTGAGCCCTGGGGACAAATCGCCCCCAGCAGAGGCTTTTTTTGTCTCAGATGCTGTAATAGTCTCTCTTTCAGGATAGGCTTTAATCAACACAAGCCATTAATCTTAATACTGGGGTAATTAAGCTTAATACAGGGTAACTGCGTGAAAATGAGTAGGCTGGGATGTACGGGAAGTCAGACGGGATAATTCTTCCTGGCCGTGCAGCATACAAACAAGCTTTGTAGTCCTGATGCGAGCCCCAGAGGCTTGCCATGCTTTACTGCGAAAAGGTACAGTTTATGTTAACAACCAAATTCCCCTTGACTCTGTTTTCACAGAAGCTGGAGCACGTTGCTGGGCTAGAAATGGCACCGGATGGTTAAGAGGAAGCTTTAAAGCATTTGCAAATCTGCTCCTGATTTCCCTTCTGCAGCCGGCAGGCAGAGCGAGGCTGGCAGGGCGCGAGGCGGTTGGGCTGAGCTGCAGGAAGGGGCTGCCTCTGCCACCAGGGGAACGGCTACAGCCTGGACGGGGAGGCACTGGGCATGTTGGCCGTGCGTTCAGCCACGGCCACGTGAGGAAAGGTCAGCCAGCCCGCTGCCAGCTGATGCGTGAGCGAGCCAGAGCAATGCGTAGATGTTTCCTTGGCGGAGGCACACCGCTCGCAGCGAGGCAGGCGGCGCTGGGATGGAGGTGGCAGGGCGATCTCCCGAGTGTGAATGTCACTGCCCATCACCTCCCTCCTCCACCCAGGCATGCCGAGCCCTCCCTGGCACCCTGCTGAAAACTTCTGGGCATTTTGCAGAGAAATGGGCTTCTTTCTGTTTTCTGACTGGGTTGTTTCTGATTTTATAGCCACCTATATACTTCATTACATTTTTTTCAGACCCCTGTTAGTTTCAGCCTTTGAAAGTCCTGTTGGGCTTCAGAAAGGAGAAAATGCAAATGTCCCAAATCTGGAAGAAATACAGCCATGGACAGTTCAGGCTTGGCTTCTCATCTGAAGGATGGAGCTGCATTTCTGACAATACAGCACCCACCCAGCATTAAATTGTAAGGCATCACGCATTGCCCTAGGTCCTTGGCTTATCCTTGGCTGACACTGAATTACAGGATGTGATGTGTGGCACTCAGTAAATCCCTAGACTGCTGTCCCAAGGACAAGTAATACCAACCGTACCTCTCTGGCACACGGGATTAGTGGAAGAGGTGCCCTTAATGCCACAGGCAGAAATGGGTCAGCCCCAATTTGGCAAGCTCAGGCTACCTGAAGCAATTAGCGATGCAGCCTGTAGAAATAAAAGGACAAAAATCCTGTATTTTGTTCCTTGGAGCCCCACTGAGCTTGCTGCCTATTTACATAGGTCCACAGGCAGCAAGTCAGAAGCTGCTGAACAAAACTAGCTGTGCCGTGGGTATTGCCCTTGTGAATGGTTCTTTGTAAGGAATTTACAGATAAGGAAATTAGGAAACGAGCCCAGTATAGGATCTTCACTTTTAGCAAACATGAACCTCCCTGCTAACTCCAAAGTCTGAATTTAGATTTGTATTAACCTCTATCAGCCAAGAATTTGGTGGTTAAGGGCCTTATTGTGACCTTTTCCAACGCAGCTCAAGTGTCCCCGCTGTTTCTGATAACTATGTGCGGTGGCAACACAAATCTCATCTGTATTCCCCTTTCCCTCTTCCCCTCACTCTGATCAAATCCTTCATTCAGACTTTTTCTAACATCCTAGGCTTCCTTGCATGGTTCAGCACTGAGTAAGTGGCTGTATGGTAACAAAACAGTGCTGTCTTTGTTCTGGAAAAGCGGAGAAATGAAGATGTATAATCTTGAAATGAGGAAGCTCGCAAGTGAGAAGAAAGCCGGGCACACGCACGGTTGTGCTCTGGCACCAGCTGGGTTGAATTTAGCAGTGCTGCTTAGAGAGAGAGCAAAGAAAACAAACTAATTCATTATTTTGTTTTACCTCCTTCTACGTGACCCAAAGCCCATTAGAGCTGATGGTGTTTCTGTGGGCTTCAGGTGAAAATGATGACGCTCCTCTGCCTTTTGTGCCTCTGCCTTATTTTCTGCATTTTGCTCTCTTACTGTCTATCCACTCCTGTGCTCTGTGCTTGCTCTTCCTGCCAGTCTGCATCATGACTGAATCCTTCCTCCCGGGGAGCATCAGGTCTTCCATCGCTGTTCCAGACAGCAAATCGTCCCTAAAGCCGTGTTTCATTTAGGGTAACCTCCTGTGCTTCTTCCATCACGTGGACCTGTCCAGGGACAGCCCAGTCCAGCAGGAAGGAGACCATCACTCTGTCTCTTCTGGGGTGTTTTTCAGTAAATACTGCCAACTCAGCACTCCAGGAGAAAGCAGAACGGAAATAGAAAATGTTCTCCCTCCTGTGTGAGTCCTCTGGGTAGCGTGGCACAGCCTGCGTGCTTTACACGGGGTTTTGGATACCCCAGATCTGCCTGTATGTCTGGGCTGCCACCGTGTCTCTGGGGCATTTGAGGAAGCAGAAGGCATCTGCTGCAAAGGCGTTGCTTCTGCAGGGCGCAAGGGAGCTGGGGACAAACCTCAGTCCCCTTGGAGCCATCCAACAGGGAGCCAGGGAGAAGGGGGAGTGCGGCTCTGTTTTATTTGCTGGGAGCCCTGCAAAGCTTGCACAGACGTTCAAGGCGTGCCATGGGGAGGAAAGGGGAATGAAGAACAGGTGGAAACCAGATGTGTGTGGTTAATTTGAAAGTCTGTGGACAGACCTGGGGAGAATTGCTTTCTCTGCTCTTTTGAGTCCGCCCTGCAGTCTGCCCCACAGCATGTGCACTAGTGTTAGGATTAATTCCCTTGGGAAATTTGGCTTTTCTGACCATCTGAAAGTGTCTGTAGTCTGCAGTGCATCCAGTTGGGATTCTGTCCTGGCAGGAGGTTTTTTATTGGCGCCATAGCCGCCTGGCTCAGAAGGGAGGAGAGGTTTGCCTTCCCAGGGAGCCCGGCAGAGAGCTGCTGGGGAAGGACTCTGAGCCCAGAGGGCAGGGGCCCAGCGGGGAGCAGGGACAGGGCCAGCTCCCTGCTGAAGAGGGACCCAACTGCTGCAGAAACCGTCTGGGGGCTCCCCAGAGGAGATGAGAGTAGTTGCAGAGCCAGGTCACGGAGCTGGTGGGAAGAGGCACATGGAGGAGATTCTATGTATATATACATCGTACTTTTAGCCCTTTATTCTAGGTGTTTGTTGCTCAGGTAGGAGCTGGCTGTGGATGCTGCTGGTGGCACACTTAGCAGGACAGCATGGGTAGATCCACCTCAAAGCTCTTGAGCCTTTGAAAGCCCTCTGCTAGATTTCCCCTCCTGCTGATTCCTGTGGCTCTCTGTGGCTACCAGGACTGGTTGCATCGGCACCAAGCCCAGCACAAAATGGTCCAGCCGTACCAGTGAGCCCAGTAGGAAGGTGGCTCTGGAGGACTGGCAGCATGCAGTGTCCCAGCAGTGTCCCAGAGCAGGACACATCTCCTCCCTGGTTCCCAGATTTTGTCTCATTGGTGGGAGCCTCGTGAAAGATGGGACCACCTTCTGCTCTTTCCCATGCTTTAGTGTCCTTTGGGTACTGCAGGCCTCCTTTCTAGAGCAGGGTGGTTTCCCTGCACGTTCCCCATGGGAAGAGACATCAGTGCGGTTGTGACGCTGGAATTCATTACAGCTGTGACGACTGCAGGAAATAAACAGTGGGAGCAGATGGGCTTCCAGGGAACAGAAATCCCATCTCTCTCTGAACATCCTCAATAATTACAGACACACGCAAAAACACAGGAAGGAAGAAAAATATGCCAGAGGCTCGGGGCAGTGTGTGGGCAGAATTGCCTTAACACAGTGAGCCTTTTCTGGTAGCTGCAACCTGGTGGACCTGCTGGAGCTGGAGGTGCATCATCACCTGATGAGCTGTCGTGTGAAGATTTCCACGCTGCTGCCCCAAAGCATGGGTGTCTTTCAGGGTTTGTGTTCTCCTGCCCCATCCCACACCACCTGAGCTGCAAACCCTGTTGTTCTGTGCTGAAATGCCTCGGACACAACAAAATTACGTGCTTAAATATGGTACTGATAAGATGGGAAAACTGGAGGGGGCTGTGGGGAGTGCAACCTAAGGCAGTAGGTATTGCTCGCAGCTCCAAACCTTGGACTGTCTGTGTGTCGTGTGTCAGAGGAGCTGTGGATCTGTTGATTGTCCTCTACGTAAGGTCCTTATCTCTGTCTAAGAGAGCTGCTGCTGTTCTCCGGAGTTAGTGCATCCCAGTTATGCTGGCCCTAGGGAGAGGCCTGGCATGGGCTGCTCTTGAAGAGGAGCAGCTTTGAATCAGCACCAGCATGATCAGGGCTCAGTCAGGAGGGGAGTAGCAAAAGTTGGAGCTCTGTTACAACGAGCTGGTGACTTCTTCTAGGAGAAGAGAGAGTTCAGATGACCTGGAAGACCTCAAAGGGGATGTGAAAGCTCATGCTGGTTGAGGACGAAGAAGTGGCAGATCTCACTAAAAGCCCCTTGATGTGCTTCAGTCACCACTCAGCTACAAACTCATGTGTGGTGCTTTAAATTGCCAAGGCAAATGAGAGTTGGTTTAAACTGTTCCTTGTCTGTAGTGATAAATAGAAACGGACAGCTCCAAAATATGCAAAGATGCACAGCCATCCTGGCAGGGGGTAGTTAATCAGGCATTAAAAACCCAGGACAGAGTCCAGGCAGGGATTAGGCAGTTGCTCCTTCATCAAAGGAGCTGAGCTCATGTGTGAGCGCTGATAATACTGCCTTTTGACCTGGAACTGGAGTCAGAAAACCGAGGTTTTCCTGTTATTTTTACTATTATTTTGTGAGTACTGATATTATTTGTGTAATGATCTGGAAGCCATGATCTGCGATATCAGATGCTTCCAACCTCCCATGCCTGCTAGAGCACGAGTTAAATGGAAAGACGTCCTGGCTGGCTTGGTCCAGCTTGTTGCTCCGCAGGAGCAGAGGGCAGAAACCAGGACTGACTGTTGCTTCTGAAGGTTCCTGTCTTTTCAGAGCTTGCTGCCAACCCCTGTGGTGGCTGTCAGTGCAAGGATGGCATTTTTGCTGCCCTAGCTTGAACAACTCTGGCAGCAACAAGGTGATGTACTATAACACTCAAGCAGTCTGGTTGTGTTTGATGCCCAAACTATGCCATATTCACACCTGGGTAGTGATCTGGTGCTTTGGCCTCTAGGCTGGGGGCTCCATCCTGGAAAGCTTGCACCTCCACCCCAGGCTGTGCTTTATGTGGATTGCAAGTCTCCCTCACGTAACACAGGTGTTGCTGTTGTGCAACCTTCAGACACAGCTAAGGGCCAGACAGTCCAAAAGGAACAACAGCACCATGAAGGTGTAGATGCTAACTACATGGCAGTGACAGCAGCTGCTCTGTGCTGTGTAACGGAGCTGTGCAGATGTGAGATCACGGGATTAGCAGGGCCCTGAACTCCTCGCTGCGGGGATTTAAAGATGGATTCGAGCTTCGGTCGGTCAGGAGAGGCTCAGCCACGAGGTGGTTGCTGCCCTTGTGCCTGGTGCCCGGTTTCTGCTTGCTCTCCCTGCCCTGAATGCCAACTGGTTTCTCTTTCCACCAGCCTCTCCGCACGAGTGCCTCTCATTTCAGCCCAGGCAAGGTGTCCACCTACCAAGCCAAGCTGGCCCTCACTGGAGTTTGCCAGGCCCTCATGGGTTGATTACTCAAGCAGAACTTTTAATAGCAATGGGAAGGTGGCCAGGTCTGTAAGAAGTATTGCCACGTTTGCACCTCCAGCTCCACATGGTCACCGAGAGAATCGCAGCCTGGACGAGTGGGTCCCTCCTAGCAGGGACAGGGTGGGTTTGTTACCCAGCTCTGCCAAGCAGAGGTGGTGGTAGATGAAAAGGTCATTTTGTGGCAGCTTTCAAAAGTTTCGTAGCTTGGTTTTTGTTCTGCACTAGGGGCACAATAGCAAGCCAGCCAGTCACAGATTGACTTTGCCTGAGAAGCCTTCATGTCAAACCCAGTTGCAATCTGTGCCTTTTGACTGCAAACCGTGATATTTCCATGACAATCCATTTGAGCACTGGTGTTTGGATGAACTTTGCCAGTTGGTTGCTTCATGACGCTTCAGGGAATGGAGAAATACAGCAGCTCCGTTTGTTCCCTCTGAGGACTCTCAGATGGCAGTAACAGCGAGCCGGAGAGAGCAGGTACAGGCCCACCTGCTTCCTCATTTTGTAACTGACCTAAGCTCCAGTTATTTCTCTGCTTATTGAGCAGAGGAAGGGGATACATGGGGGTATTTCTCATTTTTCAGGGTGACAGTCTTTTCTCTGTCCTAGCATTATGCTAAGAAATGCTTGTTGGAGGCCACATCTGCAGATGGATAGACCAATAAATAAAGGAAGGCAAAGATACTTGCCAAGAAGCCACTTTGCTGCTTATACATGGCAAAAGCCTGTGAAGTTAAAGAGTGGAGACGTGTGCACACAGATGAAGGAGAGAGATGCCGCTGGGCGAAACCAGAGAGATAAAGAGATCTTCAGGTCATCCTCTGACAGCTTGCCCCTCTCTGTGCTGATGGGCTCCAGTATCTGCTCCTGGTTAATCAATAATGCTTATTGCCATCAGAAATACTGGCCAGCCAGAAGGTGTACTGAAAGCTGACCAGCCACAAAAATAGCCATTCTCCAAAAAGAAATCACTGCCTTCTCCATTAAGAGTTAAACCTGGATAAGCACAAACCCTACTTTTAACAGCCTGATGTTTGCCAGCAGCCTGCTTTGACTGTCATTTTTTGCAGTAATTTTTCTGCCATCGGGGAAAAGAGGAATTCCTGTGTTGACCTGGGAGCTGCAGGATACTCCAGCATGTCCAGCCTCACTCACTGCCTTTTCCAACATTTCTGTCTGGTTGAAATAGAGCCTGTTAGAGCCCTTCCAAAATTTCCAAACAATTAAAACCCCTTGGAAGCTTGGCCTGGTTAATCTTGGAAGAAAGAAGGCTGGCTGCAAACAGAGTTAGTAATGCTGATCCTGAACGGTGCAGCAATGCTTGGAGCAGTTTGCCCTCCAATGGCCAGTTGGAGCTTGCAGCTCCTGCCCTCATGCCGAGGTTTCCTTTAATTCAGATGGCTCCAGACCCCCTAATTAGCGTGCTGTGCCCCTCACCTGCGTTATTACTCCATCCCAAGGATAATCTGTGAGAAAGTGAGGGCGGGGGCCTTGCCAGAGAAAAGCTCTCTTGTGGGAGGTGCCCAGTGCCTTCTACTGCTGCAGCACACCTCCTTGAAGGTGCTTCTGGCTTCTTGGGGATAGCGTGGGCCTGCTCTGCATTTCACGGTTTGGTCACTTGTTTGTGGTTTGTTGAGATTGTTGTCTAAGCTACAAAAGACCTGGAGCTGCTATGCTTCACTGAGAGCATCTGATGAGCATCTGCAGGCCAAAGCACAGTTAGATACAAGAAATGTATCTGCAGAAATGTCTTCTGCAGGGCTGCTGTTAGGAGATGGCTCCTCCACTCTGGGGACAGATCCTTCTCAGACTCCGTGCTGCTGGTTTGGCCAGCCCCATGTCAGGCTGTGTTGGTGGTTGGGGTGAAGAGAATGGGTTGGCCTGGCATGGACCAGGGGCGTTTCCACCACCCTGCTGAGCTACCCCTGCCTTAGGGAAGCCCATAGGTCACTCCTGTTGTCTCCTGCAAACAACCTCATGTTGCATAGGGAAGCAGAGAGATGGGGCCAAGCAACCAGCCTAGGAGAGGGCACTTCTACTGGTCAGCTTTTGTCAGGGCAAGGAGGAATTGGTTTGGGGTGAGGAAAGTCTTTATTTTCCTCTCTGGAAGGTGAAACAGGATTAACAGAACCAGAAAGAAGAACACAAGAAAATTATTTTGCTTTTGCCAAAGTTTTTCATGATGAAACAAAAGACAAAGTATGAACTCCTGATTTCCTCAGCCTTTTTTTGAAGTAAATTCATTTTTCTGAGACTTAGAGTTTAAGGCATTTAAGTGGAAGACAGAAAGATGTAGCTTGATTTTTTTTTTTCCACATATTCAGTGCCATCCTGGCAACAACCAGGTGTGAAGCTCAGACTGCTCCTCTCCTTCTTCCACCTATTGGAAAACTGTTCTGCTACTTTGGGCCTTTGAATTTTGTTTTGTTTTTGTTTGTTTGTTTGTTTTCCTCTCTGGATATCTGCAGTGAGTTTTCAGGTATGATGTGCACCACAGCAATTCTCACTGTGCTCCCTGGTGACGTATGGTGTCTCCAGCATTGCTCTCAGGAAGACAAACCTCAAAAATCTGGTCCCTGTTAACTAGCCATTAGCACCAGCAACACCCAGAGATGAATTCCTCCAGCTTTGAATGGCCAGTAGTTACTGTGCTGGGTCCATTGCAGCAAGTGTGGAAAGCCAGATGATTTTAATGACAGTGTGTCCATTGAAGTCTATGGTTTGTGGGAGACTTGATCATTTCTTCTCTCTCAAAGATAAAAGAAATGCTGAGTAAGAGAAGTTCCTTGACCATTGCTGGGTGGACACTTTGAATGTCTCGTTTAATTTACTAGATGATGATCACATTTATGGAACAGCTTGTTTCAATTTTCTCATTATCACTAACTGAGATGATAGCTTATTTAATACCCTTTTGCACCACTTCACAGATGAGACGTGAGAAGGAAAGTTATTCAGAGAAGCAGGCTGATACAAATGAACCTGCAGCAAAGAAGCCTCGGGTTTCTCAGGAAGATTACTGGTAAGAAGCCACGTGAAAATGAATACTTTTGCAGGGCCTCCACTGTTATACATTCAGTGAAAGCCATCACAGGTCATTATAACTGGATTGCTGGCATCCAGGAATTTTGTCCTCAACACCCCATGTTCCCGCACTGCTGGAGCTGCAGTGGCTACACCAGATGCCAAAGCTTTTTCCTCCAACACATTAAGAAGTCTGTGCTGACTGTCAAAAGACTGATATATTGTCTATTTTACCCAGAGGACTGAAGCAAATGATGAATGAGATCAGAGATGTATTTGCCCTAATACCAATCCATTATTTGTAAGAGCACAGACTGCTTCTGCTGATTCTGAAAGAAATTTAATCCCTTGCAACTGAGAAGGAAATGGGTTTGTAAGTCTAAGGAAGGATTGCATCATAGTCCAAGAAGAAGTAGACATTGGAGATTTGGCAGAAATTTGGTGTTGAAATGGAACTGGGGAGCTTTAGCCAGTAGATTTCATCAATGGCAAATGGGGTTGAGGACACCTGGGATCACTTGGCTGCTTCTAGGCTGTTGTATCAGGTTTTGTATACTTACCTACATGACAGTAGCAAGATTAATTATCTTGAGTCTTTACAGAGAACAGAGCAAGTCCCCATGCTGCTGAGCTCCACTGTCTCTGCATAAAACAGCATGGAAAACCCTCGCATGGGAGGGGATGGGGTCCAAATTTCAGAATCAACCATGGAGGAAAATCACCTGATGGCCCAATGTGACAGATGACAAACAAACCCACTTGCTGTCAAACTCAGAATGGAGAGAATGTGACTGAAGGATTATATCCACAGGCACATCTTCAAGAAGTAACACCTCTTCTGAAGTCTTATGCAGACCCCCTCAAGTAAAGTAAAATTATTCCTCTTCTTTTCAAATGTCTTCTAATGAAGGAGATGCACAGAAGGGGCCCGGAGCATTTGGTCAATCGCTGTCTTTGTTGCTCTCTTCCTAGCACCTTCTAAAGAGCTCAGATGAAAAGCCAGGTGTGTGTGCAAGGAGATTTGTTTTTCCAAAGGTGAAGTAATTGGATATCATTAAGACAAAGAGAAAGACTGTCTTCTCAAGAGCAAGAAACTCTTTGGAGTTGTAAATCATACTATCAGCCCTTCTTGTATCCATTATACAAAATAGCTGCTTGACCTCTAGCTGTTTATGAATCATTCTTTAAATACTGTGTTAAGTACCAGCATAAGAGCTGTGTCTCAAAAGTCCTTTATGATGGGTTGTCCTGCCTTTAAATCCTCGTCATTTTATGCTAATTACTGACAAGTTATAATTGTCCAATACACCACTCAGAACAATCTTCATGCAGATAATAACTATTTGAGAAGTCACTAAGTGACATAAGGAAAGGAAAGGCATTTGGGTTTGACCTTTCTGAGTACCACATTGCTTCTGGACAACTGGTACAAATTCTGTGTGTAAAAGATCGATTTTTAATCCCCAAATCACAGTGATAAGTTCAGCAGTTACCTTTGGGGTTGGCTTGGTTATGGTGGGAATGTCTGGGTTGCAGGTTCTGACTTGACTTACAGCAATGAGTTGCCCAATTCCTGATGACTTTTGGTAGCAACCAGGTGCCATATTCACTTAGGCTCCTTTGATGAATCCAAGCCTGTTACCACTCATACTACTCACTGCATTTCTACTCTCAGCATTATGGAAGGTTGACTGGAAATTGCGTGATGTGGATGGGTGGCCTGGGTTCACTGCTCATCTAGTGTGGCTAATCATGTTTGGGGGGTACCACTGCTGCCTTTGGAGATCACCCAGCTGTGCACACTTCCAGCAAGGGAAGCAGTGTGAGCAGTCACTGGCCGGACCACCTAGGTAACAAATAAACCCTCAAATGCTTTAGCCCTGCAGTCCCACATCTGCTGTGCAATGGCAAGTTAGGGAAATTCTATAGAATGAACTTGTTTCAGGCACCTTTAGTCTTATTAACTTTTGGAGGAAACCCAGGGAAATTTATATTGGAAAGCTGAATGCTATTATGGCAGGATGGCTGCTAAGTGACTTGGTACGTGCCCTTGGGGACCAGCTCTCCCAACTTTATGAAAAACAATATTAACTGGTTCTCCAGTTTTATGTCACAGCAGGCCCGATGTGGTGTTTTCTACAAAAGGATTGTGATGCTCAGAGTCACTGTAGTATTTCCATTCATTTTTGTGGATTGGATGAAAAGGGAAATGAGCGAAAAAATGGTGAAAATGCAAAGTATGCTATTGACTTGCTTCTCATTGAACTCAGTAAGCTGCTGGACACTTTAGATTTTTCTGTCCTTTCACTTACTATTATTGGGTCATACATGGATGTTTAAAGAGATAAAAATGGGATTTGTCTTGTCTGCCAATTAAGTCAGTTGTGGTCAGCACATGATCTTCAGGGCAGCTAACTGGCATCACCAATACCCCTGGGCCTCTCTTCCATCCCCTGCATACCCCCCTTCCTGCCTGGTATCAGGCTTTATCAGCTGCAAACTCAGGGCAAAGTCTCCTATGGAGAGGACAAGCGCTGACATCTCTCAAGTCTGGTATAAGCCACAGGTGCATTGGGGAGGAGATGGTGAAGCATGAGGGAGCAACCGAGTTGGTATCTGAGTTGTGCTTCAAGAGGAAGGGGCAGGTAATTCATTCTTGAAAATAGCTTGACCCATAAGGAGGTTGTATTGTTTAGGAGCTGATGGATATCTTCCTCTTCTTTCTCCTTTTTTATTTATTTATTTTATTTTTTTAAGGAGCAGGCCATCATGCTTTTGGCATGCTATGAACACCTCTGTGTTTAAGGAAAGTATAGTTGTCTATTTAGTCCCAGGGTTGGTGCTGTTTGAGTGGCACAAAGTAGCTGGAGCAGGATGAGAAGATCTGAGCTGCTGGGTTTTGTTACTCAAGGTGACTGTCAGCATGCCCTCTCCATGCGCCCACATTGTAAGTGCTCTGCGTCCCACCTAGTGAAGTCATTAGGAGGGACCTTCCAAAGCCTCCACATAGTTCTTAGGTCTGCCCCACGCAGACCCAAGCTTGCACCAAATCATCTGTTGCTACAGGTCCTGACAAAAATTCATGATTCAAAAGATCCCAGGAAGAAGGTGGCTGGGGAGAGCTGCTGGGCGAGGTGCTGTTCCTAGTCTGCTTGCCAGCAGGAAGAAAGAATATGCCTAGGGCAAGGTGGACACCTCAGACATGCTCTCAGGTATAGGAATGGGAAATGAATTAATGGAAACTGGGATAGGGGTGACAAGAGGGATGGAGGGAGGAGAGCCATTTTGGCCAGACAGGCTACCCAACTGCCTACAAAGGCTTCCTATCATCCCTGCCACACAAGAGATCCAGTGCTCACCAGGGAAGTGGTGAAAGGTGCACAGAGCATTAAGAAGAGGGTAGAAAGCTTTGTTAATCACACGTATGGGAGGTATCCAAGCTACACATAGTCTATTCTGCTTTAGAAGATAACACGGAGCATTGGGAAAGCAGTGCTACCCCAGCTTGTGCCTTGCTGGAGCATCCTGGGGAGGACAGTGGCTGGGCTGGCTGCAGTAAGGAAGCATCTGAGCATGATAGACACAGCGGGCATTTTAAAGGGTCATGGTCATCACCAGGAGGCATCTACCTCTGCTGCAATGAGAGACGTACTCTGTTTTACCTGGTCAACGGATGAGCCAAGATGAATCAGTGGTGGCCTGAAATGTGTGGCAGCTGCTTTCTTTCCCCTGTGACATGAGTGGGTGAAGGAGAAAAAGAGGCTCTTAGCCAATCTGCACCTCCTAAATACAATTATTTTGTGTTTCTTTAGCAGAAAATTAAGCAACAAGAGTAAGAATTAGTCCTTTGAAACTCCTAGCCCTGACCAGCTCTGGGGAAATGGTGAAAACCAGCCCTCCTCTGCGAAGACGTTCTGGGGATGAGACTCTTTTTCCTCCCTGAGAAAAAGAGAAGAAAATGAGCTGTTTAGCAAAAACAAGGAGAGAAGCTCATGTGGTGAAGGGATGGGAGGCGAGCAGCAGCTGCACAGGTCGGCGAGGGGTGGCACAGCCTCTCCCCGCGCTGGTGCCTGATGCCTGCGGCTGCCAGAGGCCAAACACTGCCTCTTCTTGTGCCAGTTGGAACCGGCAGCTAATGCTTGATTTACTTGATAGCCCCTTTCTCCCCTCATGAACAGGCCTCTTCATGCCCAGGCAGTGTCATTTCCATTCATTTCTAATTATTACATCTCCCCATGGCCGGACTCGCTTCCCCGCCTCCTGCTGAGTGCCGGCTGGGCCCGCGCTGTGCAGGCCTGCTGCGGCGTCGCTCGGCCCTCGCTCCCCTCCGTCACCATCCTGCTCGCAGACGAGGAGGGAGCGTTGAGTGGCACCAACCCAGCCATGGGGTAAAGCCAAGTGCTTTCCGCTGCTCTCATCATAGGTGTGGTGCGATTAACAACAAAGGTCTGAGAACAAATGAGTAATCTCCCTTTCGGTGCCAGCTCTTTCACCTGTCGTTATTAAAAAAATCCCTTTGTGCGCTCTGTGGCTCATCTCCTGAAGGCCACCAAACAGCCCTTTGTACTTGATTGCCACCATATATCCCTGTCATCAGCGTGGCTCCAGCCAAACGCTGCACTGCATCCCACCTGAGGCAGCGGGACCGTCCTCAGAGGGCACTGTGCAGCAGGTGAAGCACTGCCCTCCATCTTCCAGAGGGTAGATGAGGCTTGTCCAGAGATGGGCAGGAACTCTGAGGTAGAAGCTGATGTTTAATTTGAATCCCTCAAACCCTAGTTGAGAGCTTTTGAATTTCTGACTCTCCTTTCTCACCTGATCTAGAAAAGCCACGAGACATGTAAGCTATTTTTCTTGATTTGCAAACCTTGCCCACTACCGGATGTCTGAAAATCACTCCTTTTAAGGTGTCTCGATTTGAGACTCCAAAACTAAAGAAATGTAGTCCATTCAAATGGTTTGGCAAGCCATTTAAATCTTCCAGGAGCAAAGGCCAAACTGTACAACTCTGACTCAAGAAGTGATGTAAAATTGCAAGGATATACATCCTTCATGGGGGAAAAAAAAAAAAAAAAAAAAAAAAAAAAGATCAGATTGCCATGTTTGACAAGGCTTTAAGGTTTTATATATTTATCTTTCCCTTCCTCATTGATGTGTTGGAGATAACTAATAAGCTGGTAAGGCTGATTATAATAGATCCAAAAATAAGACTCAGAGAGATTCACCGCAGCCCGTATCCGACAGGTCTTGTCACTTGGATGCATTTGCAAAAAGCTGGTTTGTCTCTCCATTTGACAGATGCTTTGATGAGCTAATCGTCTCATTTCCATGAACTGCACATCTGTAAAAACAAATGTGGATAAGACTTGAACAAGTGACTAAGCCCTGTTCTTGTTTGCAATGCTTCATGACAATTATTCGAGCAGAGCTGGTATTCCTCGCTGACAGGTGACATGCACACGTGCTGTGTCAAGCAGATGGCTTCTCTGAAGTTTTCCTCTCCAGGAAGGCCGTGAGAGGCTTTTTCCTGTGCCATTGATGGTCTCAGGTACCCCAAGCAGCAGCAGCCATCTTCAGTTAAGCAGGCCACACACATATTGCTCTGGCTTTGGAATGGCAAAGCTTGGGAAGCGATGGTGAAGCAGAGGTTCCCAGGAGAGGCAGATGCTCTTCTCCATTTTCTGCCACACTTGCTGCAGGAGGTGGTGGCTGTCTCATGCATGTTAGATTAGGCAGTAGCTGGATGCTTTATTGCTTGTTTCCTGGCTTTGTTATTGCTGAGGGATAGTTTCCTGTTATGTTTTCAGTGTTGTGCTCAGTGTCCAGTGAGGTACAAAGATTAACAGCCTCTTTGGGCTTTTCTGTACACTTTCTTTACCTTTTCATTACATCGTGGAAGCCAGACTGCCTAGGATTCCCAGTTCCTGGCAAGTGAATTAAGGGCAACTTGGTGACTTAATCCTGTTCCGAAAGCCCCAATATCCATCCCATACACCAAGCCCTCCAGCCAATGTATTTCATCTAGAGAAGGGCCCAACAAAGCTGTATAGTGTGAATGACCTAATCTGCCTTCATTTTACATCATTAATTTGGAGGGAATTTGCTGCATGTCCCTTGCTAGGCAGAGTTCCTTTTGGTTTTATTTTTCCCTTGCTTTCCTGGTTTTCATCTTTAACCTTGTGTCCTGGGGTTTCATTTCCTATTTCAGTGTTACCTTGGTTAACTTTGTACCAAACTGCATTGTAACTATATCAACTGGGAACAAAGGAAAAACCCCACTACACAATTATTTACATCAGAAAGTTTGTTTCCATATTTTCTCTTCAGGTTTTTATGGAGTAGAGATGTGTTGGAGGAGGAGCAATTAAAATGGTCCCTGAGTGCAGGGAAGAATTTGTCCAGCTCCTGAGAAGGGGAGGAGCATTAAATACTGTTTGGGTTGTAAATCCACAGAAATTTGTTTCCTTTTTTCAGGTCAAACTTTAATTAAGAGAATTACACCTCTCCCCTCCTGGACCAGAGCGATTTATTTCAAAGCAAGAGAGTTTTTGCTCTGAAGTGGAAGTTTAAAAGGGAATTATCAGGTACATTCTAAACCAGTTTTGCATCTTTGTTCCTGCTTTATCTGTAGCAATCAGGTAGCATTTTGAAATGCTAGGGGTGAAATGTTTTTTGGTGCAATGCCAGCAAAAAGGTAAAGCCCAACTTCAAGCCTTGGGCTCCTCTCATTATTGTTTTGTCCCTTAGGACCATATTTGGTTAATACCAAAATTTCTTGATGCTTCTCTGACAAGTGTGAAGGGAATTTGAAAGCATGCGTATATTTGCTGGGCGTGGACACAAAGCTCTGTTTTCAGACTCTCCCTGTCCAGAAATGGGGGTGTACAAAAATGAGTCACACGGGGAGCAGCCAGGCTTGGTGAGGCTCCTTCACCACAAAAACCACCATACCTCATTTGTGGGTCTCTCAGCAGAAGAGTCTTGGGCACTGGCTGCTTCCCATGTTCACAGATTAGCAATGGGGAATAGTTCAGTGGTTGCTTTTTCTGTGCAAATAGTGCCTCCTCCTCTCCTGTCCTGTCCTCTCCTGTCCCGTCCTGTCCTGTCCTCTCCCCTTCACTCCACTCCTCCTCTCCGCTCTGCTCCTCTCCGCTCCTCTTTTTGCTATAGAAATGTATTAACACCAATGCAGGGGCACTGCACCGTGTCCTAACGTTGCTGCCAAGCAAGGGTTAAAGCATAGCCATTCACCTCCTCCATTTCCTTACTAACAGCTTTCAGATCTTGGCATCTATCAAAATAGATGCTGAAGCCAAAAACTAACAAAGGTGGAAATGATTGCTGCGGGGCAGGCTGCTGTTTCCTGTAATCGGATCCTAGCCCAAACAGATATGACTCCAGCTGCAGCCCCGTGCTTGTGCTGGAGATGTTTGCAGGGAGCTGCCACGGTACACAAGGCGAGGGAAGCGTCTGTGCAACCTGAAAACAAAAGGAGGCTAGACAAGGGCAGATGTCACAGCTAAAGAGTGGGTTTTGACAAAATATGCATAAAAGAGGTTATAGGTAGGTGGGAGCCTTTCCTTGGGAGCCAGCTTTAGCTCACAGAGGAGCATGTGGGGAAAGGAAACTGGTTTAGATGAAACATCTGGGCCACCCCATGTGATGGATAATGAGTGAAGCAGCCTCTTTGCATTTCCAGTGCTCTAGCTGAACGCAGTCCTCTCAGTCCTTTTTCGTGTTATAAAGCCCACAGACGGGCACAATGGCCAAAGGTTCAGCAGGAGATGAGGGGGAACTTTGACTGGGATGTAACTCTTTGTTCTTTTGTTGGTTGATGGCCATGGGGAAGCACAGTGGATCTAGATGCCAGTCTAGTGGTGCCCCTCAGAAAGGCGTGGTGCTGTGATGGGTGGGAAAGGTGGCAGTAGCTAGACTGTGATACTCACCGGCAGATCCAGCATGGCCAAACACTGACACAGAGTGAAAGCAACTCTTATGGACATGGGTGGGTGCCATGTGGCATCACCAGCGCCTCCTGGATGCTGGTTCTCCATCCTGTGTCCCTCTTCTGTTGAGAGACAAAACACAGGAGGAACAGAAATTTGGAGGAGCTACATCAGAGCTGCAGAACTGCGGGGAAAATGGTTATTTGTGCTCCTTAAGGCATGTAATGGGGGAATGCTGAGCTCTGGAAGCCCAGTTAAGAACAATGGAAGCAACATGGTACGCCCAGCATGTTGGGAAACCGGCCATAAATGAAAAGGGTGTGTGATTTCATAAAACACATTGAGGCTTGTGGAGGAAGCTTACCTAAGTCAATTAGCAATATGCATGCACCTTGGTATGCACAAATCTAACCAGAGCGTTGAGGCTTTAAAAGCCAAATCTGATATAGTTTTGAGCACTCCTGGAAATCGGAAGGAGTGCAATTCTCCTTTGAAAGTGCTTTGTTCTGGAATATTAACTCAGTTTTGAAAAGGTTGCCAGCACACGTAGCTCCACCAGTGTAAATGGAGGTGAGGTTACACCAGTCACATTGGTGCAGAATGGTGGATAGATGTCTATTAATTTTTAAATCAGTCTCATTTCAACTTATTTGAAGTTGATTAAGAAAAGGTTGGTGTTGAACCACAATAAATCATTCTCAAATAAAGGAAGCAATGCAAATTAATAAGGTGAGTAATAAGCTGGTCTAGAGCACCTGGGTTGCATCTCTGCCCAACCAGTCTTCATTAAGTGCTGTGTTAATACTCTGTTAAGTTTCCTTTTGCATTTCAGGCTCTCTGTTAGTTTCTGTGTGCTTTTTAGTGCTTGTGGATGCCTGTTCTCTCATGTTATTGTTTTGTTTTGTATTTTCCCCTGTGGTCACTGGAAATGCCATCTAACCTCTTATGTTCAAAATCTTCTCCATGTAGAGGGGGAAACAAGTGCATTCTTCTTTGGTTTCTTCATGGAGCTGTGCCATGGTGCTCTCTCTGCTTACAAATCCTTGGGAAATACTGGCAGATAGAAATTAAAGCACTGTGCATACATGTTCTGCGTTAAGAGAGATATAAGACCCAGGCATTTTTGAATCTGTTGTGGGTTTGGTATTTGAGTTTTCTTCCTGCTTGTGCCCTAATGCAGTTAAGACTGCCCTGAGTTTGAAAAGTACTTTGACATCTTGAGATGGTCAGATATTTCTAGAAAAAGCATTGCGATATTCACCATCTCTTTCATGGCTGTTAGGATTACTGCCTTCTGTGAGCATCAAATTCACACAGAAAAAAAACACGTATAAAGCATTAAAAAAGCATTGCAGTCTGTCTCCTTTCCCCCACTGACTTCTGAAATTTCACAATTTCTTTCTCAGTTTCCATTACTTGGGAGACACATACATCATGCCAATAGGATTCATAAATATTCTTAATTCCACTTTGCTGACAATTTTCTCTTGCTTTAATCATAATGCAAATGGGATCCCATCCATATGAGAAGCCACTGTTCTGCCTGACTGCATCAGTAGTAATGGAGCAGTGTAGCTTTGCTCAGAAAAGGCCCCCCGCCAAGTGAAGCACCTTTCAGCTGTATTTTTAATACAGAACCACATTTATTTTGTGTTTACACCTTGATTGTCCTTGAAATCCTTCAAGGATGTGCCCCCAGTTTCCACCAGTTACCTTGTACTGGAGCAACTACTAAAGGCTGTTCAGAAAAACATCCACAAGGGAGAGACCAGGATGCTCTGAAGAGCCATCTGGCAATGTCAAAAAAAAAAAAAAAAAAAAGGCAAGCACCACATTTTAGGAGGGTTTCTCCAGCACAGTAGGCGTGGGGTGGTGGGCTGTCATCGTTGTGTTGGTTAAAGCAAGTGGGATCAGGCAGGCTTCAGCTGCAGCACACAGTTTCAGGAAGGCTGTTGCCTCACCACATTACCCAAAGGTGTGTTCAGAGCATGGCAGTGCACGTCACCCTCGGAAAGCTTCATACTGTTAACGCAGATCTGAAGCTGGTGATTTGCTTCTGGGAGCACGGCCATGCCTTGGGGGGCTTGACTGAAGGATTATATTTGTTCTTTTCAGAAAAGACTGTTTTCCAAATGGATCGTAAAAAGGAAAATATGCTCGTAGGTGTTGAAAGAGCAAATGGTTTTGTGTTTGCTTGTGCTGTTCTTTTTTGAGTTTTCCTTGTCTTTGGAAGCAGTGGGGGATTTTATCCTGATTTCAAACTCTGGGTCCTTGTGGACTAGCTCAGTCCAAATAAAATCAGCAAAGACTGCAATTTCAGAGAGTGTGTGAGGGCAGTTGGATTGTTGTACTGTGATCCACACAACAGACCTTCTGAAATACCCTGTTCTCTTTTAGCCAGGTGTTTCCTTTTACATTTTCCTGGGCCTTCTCATTTTTGTATCTGGTTCATGAGCACTCACACTTCTAAACACCCACAGAGTGTTTCTGTAGCTCAGTTATGGCAGCATCTGAGCTGATTTGAAGTCCATTTCATCCTTTCTCGTTGAGATCGTGGTAATCCACACTGCAGTCTTCCATGGGGCAAACTGTCCAGCCCACTGCCCACTTGGTTTCTTTACTCTGTGTTACCGAGACCCCTCCTGGCCTCACCCATACTTGTCCTGGATGTTATTTCTGGGCAGCCTCTGGTGCTTTTTTTCCCCCCATGTCTCAAGCAATTAGCGGTTTCCCCAAGTCACAGAATCGTAGAACATTCTGTGTTGGAAGGGGCCCACAAGGATCATAGGCGCCAACTTTTGGCTCCAGACAGGAGCACCCAAAAAGCCCTTCCTGAGAAGCTCCTGATGCTTCCCCACACTGATTTTGGAGGATGGTGCCCTTGGCTTTTTGTGTGACAACGTTTGGATCCATTTGGAGGCATCTGAACAGTTAGCAGCTCACCAGGCCTGTTGCTGGCCCCACGTCATACACCAACATGCTTCTCTCTGGACGCCACGTGCCTGGGCAGATCTGTTGTGAAATCCTTCCTCTGACTCATCCTTTTGATCATTTTAAATTGCCCACTCAAGAGCACGTTGCAGGCTGGTATGAGCAGCTCGCACGCTGCTGGCGCCTCTCATCTGAGCATCCACAAAGCTTCTTCCAGCATGGCCCCATGTGGGGCAGGTCCCGGCTTGCCGGCTCCTGGGGCAAGTCCTGGGGTCGCTGGAAGGCAGGTCGGGGTGGGAGAGCACCTGGGGAAAGGCTGGGTCTGCTGGTTTTATCAGGTACTCTGTTCCTTCTCTTTGGGATGCAGTGGTAGCTCAGTATTTTCAAAAAGCTCTTTCTTGTGAGTTTTTTGTTTCTTTAAAAATAAAGAAAGAAAAGAAAGACTTGGTCTTTCAGTGACGTCAACAAGAAATATAATGAAAAGCAGGGAAACAAGTCCATTTTTTACATGGCCATTTTTCACAGAGTGGGGGAGAAGGAGTTGGTGGAGCTGCAAGTAAGAATGGCCTAGAAAGAGAGAAATCAGTAAGCTCAACAAATAACCCATTCCTCCAGTGGCACAGCCTCCATCGTTGGATGCATAGTTATCCAATCTCACCTGCTGTGAAACCACATTAAAATGTAAACAACAGCTTGGGAGAATTTTGTCTCTGTCATGTCATGTGCCACCATCTGAGCCCTTGTTGCAAGCTCTGTCCCTCTTTGGAGCAACCTTCCTAGACGAACAGTGTCCTTTTGTCTCTTTTCCCTGTTAATTCTTTATGGCACTATTGATCTCTTGCCTTAATTTTTTCGTACAGTTAAAGATAGCATTATGATCAGATCTGTCTGCACAGGAAGGCAATGATCAGTGACAGCCTGCATGCCTCTACATCAGCAACTTCCTACAAGGCACCTGCTGCCTCCACAGAAGTTTTTGCAGGTAGTTTTAATCACTCTTTGTCTTGCCCAGAGGAGAAAGAGTCCCTGCCTCCTCCAGACATTGCTGAGAGTGGAGGTTGGACTGGATATTTGCATGAGAGAGAGGAGGATCTGCTGCCCTGTATTCCTTCGGTCATCCAGATTAATCATATTGAGTACCCCTGTCTCCTTACTGACTCTTTTCTGACCTGTTCTCCTTTGATGTGCACAGTCCTGTTGGGGCAGTTACCACCTGATGCCCACTAAGGACAAGAAAAAAGAAAATGAGTAAAAAAATGAATTATCTTCTTGCACCGTACCCTGGGGTGCATCAAGCACAGCATCGCCAGTCGGTCGAGGGGATTGTCCCGCTCTGCTCTGCTCTGCGCGGCCTCACCTCGAGCACTGTGTGCAGTTCTGGGCACCACAGTACAAAAAGGATGCAAAACTGATGGAGAGCCTCCAGAGGAGGGGTACGAAGATGGTGAAGGGCCTAGAGGGGAAGACGTATGAGGAGCAGCTGAGGTCACTGGGCCTGTTCAGCCTGGAGAAGAGGAGGCTGAGGGAAGACCTCATCATGGTCTACAGCTTCCTCACGAGGGGAGTGGAGGGACAGGCACCAATCCGTTCTCTTCAGTGACTAGCGATAGGACCTGAGGGAATGGTGTTAAGCTGTGACAGGGGAGGTTCATGCTGGACATCAGGAAGAGGTTCTTCACTGAGAGGGTGGTCGCACACTGGAACAGGCTCCCGGGGGACATAGTCATGACACCGAGCCTGTTGGAGTTTAAAAAGTGTTTGGACTGTGCTCTTAGTCATGTGGTCTGGGTTTTTGGGTAGACCTGTGTGGTGCCAGGAGTTGGACTCAATGATCCTTATGTGTCCCTTCCAACTTGGGATATTCTATGATTCTGTGATTCTAATCAGGATAGAAGGACATGAATTTGCAGGAACTCCAGACAGAAAGGGAAGCAGGCTCAATGGAAGAAGTGAGTGACAAAGCAGCCTTGCATGGAAATGTTATTGCCAGGGATTGTGTTTGTGCGTTTATTTTAATTAACCTCCAAACAACAGATTTGTTTTTGTTTTTAATTTTAAGTACTATTTCTGCCCAGCTTCAAAGTGACCTCCTGAGGTAGCAGTTTGGATAATTCCTAGCAGAGAACAACTTTTGAGTAAGAGCTAGAGCCTCATAATGAAGCTTGAAACATTAAAGCGATCACTTCATTTCCCTGGGTACCTGCGTGCCTGGAATACATCCTCCTTGTGCTCCTTTGCGTGAGCTGCAGAAGGGGTGACAGAATTATTAATTAAAACAGTGGCATATTAATTAAAACAGTGACACAGGGTTTGGAAAATGCAAAAGGTCTGTAAGCTATTTCCTCCTCCTCTCCTTCCCCTGCGATTTATTCTATTCCTGGTTTTCCATGTGATGTCTCTTCCTTGAAAAAAAAGCTCACCTCCCCCATCCAGACTTATTTTGGGGAGATGCCTGGGAACACCTTTTGCTTTGTGCTGAGTTGTTGCTTCATTTCCTGGGCACAGAGGCAGCAAAGGGGACGCCCCCCCATGCCTCCTGGATCATCTCTGCTGGTCGCTGTGCAAATAGACCACAGGAAGCACAGGAAGATGTTGGCACTGAATCCATGCCCTGGCATGGGGCTCTGAGGGAGGTTCCCTGACCTCCATCTAGGTCAGACTCTTGATGTGAAAAGACACAGAGCTTGTCAGAAGCAAAGACTAAAGGTCAGATACATGCATCTGGTGCTGTCTTCTCTTCCAGACAACAGTTCAGGAGCTGTCATCCAGGCTTGGTGTACTCCAGAGGTCTGTGTCCCACAGAGAACCTTCTGCCACCACTCCCCATGGCTGAGGACTGGTGTCCTTACTGGTGCGTGTGCTTCAAGAGTAAGTGCATTGTCTGCAGTGATGTCATTAAAAAAATTAATACATTAAAATGTTTCCTTTGTCTACAATAATGATAATCATTAAAATGTTTCCTTTGTCTACAATAATGATAATCTTAGGTTTTGAGCTTCCTGCAGTGAAACATTTTCTTAATTGAATTCCTCATTCATTGAGCAGCTCTAATAAGCATGAATGGCAATTTCATCTTGCTCTCTGTGTTCTTCTAGGGGATGTTCTTTGAAGGCTGGCTCAAGCCCCACAGCACCACCAGCCAGGAACCCCCTGTGCTCTGCTCAGTTCAGTGCTGAACAAAACACACCAATTACTATACACTGTGCAACCTTACTGCATCCTTTCTAGACCCTCTTTTTCCAGGATCCTTAGCTGATGGATCTGGAGCAAGCTGTCATGTTCTGTTGTGTCTTCTCTACCCTCTTATTTCCACCAGACATTTTGTTCTTTGTTCTCAATATGTTCTTTGCTGGAGATAAGCTCCTATGTCTGTCCCAGGAGGCAGGTACAGCTCTGCCAGAGCTAAGCCACCACTGAGCTGCCTCCCCTGCAAGTTCAGCAGACCTTCCTCCTGACGTATCCCACGCGTATCCCACAAAGGGCTAGCTTAAACCTGGCAATTTTTGCCCCGTTCCTTGTTACGTGTCTTGTAATGCTGGCTGGCCTCCCCCATGCTCTTCATCCTGAAATGTACCTAAAGACATCTCTGACTCCAAGTAGTTGTTGCTGAGGTTGCACATAGCTGGTGAAAATAGTTCTGGTGATGTTACAGTTGTCTAATTGGGAAGGTAAAAAAAAAAAAAAAGAATGGTAAGAGAAAAAGTGGAAAGCAAGAAGATGGGAATCCTGCTGTCACAGCTAGCTTTAATGGAACTGGTAGCATACAAATATGACATCTTCTCTTTAGGGTTTTGTGAGCAAAGAGCCCCTCCAGCAGCCAGTTACTCTCTGCTGTACCCCAGTGCTGATTGCTAGTCAGCTCCAGCCTGAAGCAGCAGCATTATTGGTCCTTTGAGGATCAAGTGAGATCCAGCAACACTCCTGAGATGAGCACATCCCAACTGCTGCCTCAATAAAGCAAACTAAGCACACAAACCAGTGTCTTCTGATAGCTCATCTGTTAATGCAGTGCTGTGCTCTTAAAGTTAAATGGTTTCTCCCAGCTAGAGGCTGGCATCCACTGAGTGAAGAAATGAGCTCCCTGTTCGCTGCATGGAAAAGGCACATGAAATATGGGAAACAGTCTTCAGCAGCTCATTTAGATGTGACACACACAGTTCTCATCTCTAGGACGATTTATCTTCTGTCTTCAGTATTACTGTACTTCAGTGCTTCCCCAAGGTCTAAAGTGTTTATTCAAGACTGATGCAGGGTGAATGGGCTCTAAAGGGATTTGGGTTCCTTTGGGAGGAAAATCCCAGTCTAGCATGCTCTGAGAAGCCAGTGCCATCCCTCTAAAGCCAGGGCAAACCCACATATTGCTTTTGGTTGTGCAGGAGCTAGATGGGCATGTGTGTATCAAATAACTGCAGCTTTGCCAGCTTATTGCACCCAGGACTGCCACGCAGGGCATGCAGAACTCCCCAGGCACTCTTGTGCCATGCTGTGTCATTTCCTGTGGCTTTTTACAAAGCTTCTTCCCAATTGTACTTTGTGCCAGGCTTTTTGTGACTTGCCAGGCAAGACTGCAGATGAAGCATGTGTGTCTGAAGCGTTATCCTTTAGATCTGGCAGGGAGATGACAAGTTTGCTGAAGAATAGTGGAAAATAATGCACTTGTCACAGGAGGTTTGAATTCTTCTCTGGAAGTCACTGTTGATCATGAGCCCAGTTATATTGCAGCTCCTGCAGAACATCTCTCCCTTGCTATCCAGCTTCATTACGGTTCCTATTTTCCGTAGCCTCTCGGGGCAACGTTTTTCTGCAGCTCATGAGGGAAGGGAGCCCTTATAAGCAAACTTCCAGTGCAAGGAATAGTTCTGATAAAAAGCTGCTCGTGTGCAATGAGAAGATGCCTGCCTTGAAACCACTCTGCAGTCTTCCTCTGCGGTGTGTTATAAACACAACAACAAAAGCACAAGGCTGCACACACCAACTGCACAGGGTTGAAGTGTGTGCAATAGCACACCACGCTCCCAGGGCTCAGCACACCTGCTAATGCAAGGCTGTACCAGAGACCGCCTGCACCTTTTCAGTAGTTAGTGGTGGTTTTGCAGAAAGCACACTGTGCTGAAGGTGCTGCTCCACTTGGGATAACGTAGGAATGTTTCCAAATGCACCAAACATGTACAATATTTTTAACTTAAAATGGCTGCTTAAAATGCAACAAAGAATGCAGCTAGTTGAGGGTTTGATCATTTAAAATTAGTACACGTGGCTCAGAAAATACAGCCCAGTCCAATCAGAGCAGAGTGCTTCGCTAAAGACTTGGAAAAACAGGTGCTCTGGAGGGGAAAAAGGTCTAGAGGCTTTTCAGCTCTCATTTACAAAGCAAGACTGTGCCCTTTTATGACTTTAATCTTCTTCCAGTGTCTTTGATTTGCAGTGGACAACAGATATAACCCGTGGATCTTCTACATCTGCAGAGTGACTTCTCCCAGCTCCCCCCTTCTCGCCCTTACGTTCTACCTGAGGCCTCAGAGAAGGTCAGAAGCACTCAGTACATTATATGTGTTTTCAGTTAGGAACTTAAATCAGGTTGGAGCTCAGTACGGGGTGGGGCAGAGCATGGTTTGCTCCCAGCACAGTCCGAGTGACAGTGCAATTGGTGAGGGCTCTGCGTGTCACCTCTTATTGTCATACGTACCACATTGATGGCTCTGTGACACTCAGCAGTGACAGCCTGCAGTCTGTCTGGAGGATATTCCTCATTTCACTTCCCAAACTCCAATATTCCCTATCAACTTGATGTCTCCTCTCTATTTTTGTTACTAAACCGGATTTATATTAAAGATAGAAGCTTGTTGAATTGAGTGAGCATGCATTATTTAATTAAAGGGATGATGAAAATGTGTGTCTGAAATTTCCTGTAAACATTGATTTCTGGGAGGTTGTCCATATTTTGTTTGGCAAATTGACACCTGTGTAGTACTTCCTTGGAGGAAGCCGGTTTGTGTTGAAAGCACTTGCTTATTTAAGGCTGCTTAGAACACGCTCTGAAGCCAGGCTGCATCAGGCTGCTTGAACTGATTTCAGCTTTCATTAAGCAAATGAACACACCCCTGTCTCTTTACATCACGGGCCTTCATGGTGTGGGCAGGATGTCTTCCCACTGAGGACCTGCCCAGAAAGGTGACCACTGCCCAAGGCCGTGTTCCTTCACATGGGTCTAGCTGTATTCTCAGACAGAGCTTGGGTCCACTACATTAGCATGAGGAGCTGGGGTGTGAGCCCTTAGCTCGAGGGGAACCCCTGGTGATGCAGATTATATTGCCGTCATTAAAAGAGGTGGAAGCTCGGAAATATTGCTAATGTCTACAAGTATGCACAGAGATGCTTACTGCAGCCTAGCAGATGTGCAGCTGCTGAGCCGGGTCCGACTGTGGTCTATAGGAGAATCTAAGCAGCCTGCTATGGCTGCTTAGAAATAACAGAGAAATTCCAGGGAAATTCCAGAGAAATAACTCTCTCCATCCATAAAAGCTTGAAGGTCCAAGCCCTGCTCTCATCCAGGTCATTTCAGATACAAAATGTAAACGTAATTCCAAAATCAGGACATCCTGTAGACTCACTGAGGGCATAATGAGCCCTGAGTTACTAGCCTGAGCCTCTCCCACCAAATAAATACATAAATGAAGTCCCAAAAGATTGTTCATAGTGTCAAATTCTGGGCTTCTTCATGAATATATATATATACTGTTTGTTTCTTTTTTTTTGTTTTGTTTCCCTGTGTAAAACTGAGAGATTCAGGAGGGTGGTCCAACCAGCTGCAGTCAGAGAAAGAGATTGTCGTGACTTTAAACTCTGCTACTCTGGCTCAGACCCCGCATAGTTGAGGCTAAATTATTAATAGAGAAGGTGAGTAGCAGATTCCAAATACTCAAGTCAGGCTTCCTCTTGACATTTTCTTTCAGTAAAAATAAGTAGCTTTTCTTTACATCTAACAAAATCTCTTCCCTGGCTCTCCTTGACAGCTCCCCCTCCTGTCTCCACCTCCAGAGATGTCTGAACAGTATAATTTCCTTTTATTTTTAGCCATCTTTCATAATTGAAACTATCTATGTGTCAAAGAGAAAATGCTGCCATGAATTCCTCAACAGGCACTTACCAAAAGCAATTGATTAAAATGAAATATTAAATGGGATTTTATACCCATGGGCTTGGCAACACTGGTGCCTCTCAAAAGAAAAATGTGTAATGACATCAGGATGGATGGGCATGAGGCCATCATCTCCCCAGCTTTGCTGCTGCTTCCCTTTTGGGATCAGTATTGGATCCAGGTTGAGGTGTGTGCAAGGCTCGGTGAGCTTTGGAAAGCAGTGGCTATGCCACCTTGTTTGGATTTGGGAGACTCAGGAACTGTTGTAGATGACTACCTCAGAGCTTAGTTTAGAAGGTTAGACCATTGTCAGAGAAGGCAGTGAGGTTGGAGCTCTTCTTCCCTAGACTACCCTGGGTGGACATGCTGGGTCTTGTGCTTGGGGCACAACAACCCCATGCAATGCTACAGGCTGGGGGCAGAGTGGCTGGAAAGATGCCCAGCGTAAAGGGACCTGGGGGTATTGGTCAACAGCTGGCTGAATATGAGCCAGCAGCGTGCTCAGGTGGCCAAGAAGGCCAACAGCATCCTGGCTTGTGTCAGAAACAGCAGGACTAGGGAAGTGATTGTCCCTCTGTACCGAGCTCTTGTAAGGCCATTCTTCGAATGCTGTGATTGCTTTTGGGCCCCTCACTACCAGAAGGATGTTGAGGTGCTGGAACATGTCCAGAGAAGAGCAGTGAAGCTGGTGAAGGGTCTAGAGAACAAGACTTCTGAGGAGCAGCTGAGGGAGCTGGGGTTGTTTAGCTTAGAGGAGGCTCAGGGGAGACACTATCACACTCTCCAATTGCCTTGGAGGAGGCTGTAGTGAGTTGGGGATCGGGCTCTTCTCCCAGGCACCAAGTGATGAGGGGAAGTGGCCTCAAATTGCACCAGGGGTGGTTTAGGTTGGATATTAGGAGAAATTTCTTCACTGAAGGGGTGGTGCAGCATTGGAATAGGCTGCCCAGGGAAATGTTTGAGTCACCATCCGTGGTAGTTTTCAAGAAACGTTTAGAAACTTAGTAACGTGGTTTAGTGGTGGACTTTAGTACTAGGTTAAAGGTTGGATTAGATGATCTTAGAGGTCTTTTCCAACCTGCATGCTTCTATAATTCTATGATCCCTGACCTCTGAGTTGCCTCCGCTTTATATTAGAGACTTATCAATCTCTCTTAGGGTGGCAAAAAGAGAAATGTAAAGAAAGCAGAGGAATACGGGCTCTGGGCTCCACGTGGGTTGCAATGCTTCCAGTGTCTTGCCAAGCCTGGCCTGGGAAGCAGTGAAATATGGCATTTCTGTGCTGGCTATCACTTAAAATCAAATGTCATCATTGTGACTCACCTCCAGCCCAAAGCCAGCTGCAGTGGAGGTAGAGCAGTTTGTTGCTTCTCCTCTGCCATTTCTCCATCCCTCAACACTAACAACATCTCCTTCTTATGCACCCCCTTCCAGGCTTCCTGCCCTCACCACCCAGCACGAGAACCTGCAGCCTGGGCGGCACCTCTCCTGCTCGGGAGAAGGGTGCTGCACTCACAACCTCTCTTCAGCTTCCTTGCCTCTCCATGGGGACTCTGCATGAGAGGGGAATGCAAGAAAACCCAAACCTGAGGTCTTTAAACCAAAATTGTGTGCGAGGATCTAAACACATGAGGATTCCTGTTGCAAAATTGAGGATTTCTGTTACATTCCTTTGTGAATCCTAATATGCCTGGAAATTATGAATCATAACAAGTCACGCTGCCAAGTACAAGAAGGATTATACGATCTGTGATCCAGTAACTCCCAGCTGCTTAGTCATCTGTGGTAGGTTTTGAGCATGTCACACAACAGATAACATAAGTGACTTTTTAATGTGACACCACAAAAGAGGTTTATTTCATAGGTGTTTCCTCACTCTGCTTGGCCAGAGCATCCTTGCCAGCAGCAGTACCTCCCGGCCTGGCCAAAGCAGGCAGGATTGTTGTCTCATGAGCGGTCACATCCCAGAAGATTTTCCCATTGGGATTTCTGCGGTGGTTTCAACAGCAAGGGAAGGAACTGAGGCTGAGTTGTGCAAGAGGCTGTTGTTACACGGATGTCCATAGATGCACAGAAGCCCGTGTGGCCTCCAAAGGAGGCTGAGGAGGTTTCATTCTCCTGCTGTTCCAGAGGAGACTCCGTGTGCATGTGACTGTAATCTAGCGCTGTGTTGCATGGGCTGCATAGTGTCAGAGCTAGCAAACTCATGCCATTTGCACATCTTTCCTCCATCAACCCCAAATAAACGCTCTTCCCTCATGAAGAGCCTGGCTCCATAACGAAGATATGTGCTGTCCCCCCACTGGCAGTGACAGTCCCTTCCAGCTGCCACCCCGTACCCTGTGAGCAGCTGAAGGGTGTGCAACCAGCACAGCATCCTCAGTGACGTCTTGGGCTACGTGTAGATGAACCAACACAAATGCATCTGCTGTGTGAGTGAAGTTGCATTTAATTGCTGAGATGAATTTGATGTAATTGCCCAGATGGCGTTCCCACTTCAAGAGGAAACCTAGTAGGGGCTTCCCAGATAACCCCACTCTGTGCAAGTGTTGCTGCCCAGCTGTCTCGCTGGCATCAGCCGTGCTTTGCCCAGACACTGAGGGTGACTTTCCAAGACAGCCAAAGTGCCCGACAGCGATTCATGCTCCTGTACATCCTCCCCACCGCCCTTGGAGTGGTTTCAAATGAAAAACCAAACTGCAACAGTTTAAATGTTGCCTCCCACACAGTGTCTGGCTTCAGCCTCCATTACAACTTGCTGCAGGTTCAGAAGCCTCTGGCAGAACAGCCTGCCTGCCCCCCCAAAAATGTGGTTTTGCCAAAATAGAAACGTTTTCACAGAAGGTAATAATGTGACTGAATCATTTGCCAGCATTCTGCTCTAGGTTTTGCAGTTTGTTTCAGCATTTTGTGGTTTTGTTTAATTTTAGAATTCATTTTCTTGAAAGAGATAATGCTGAAACAAAATATTTTATGTTTACAAATAATTGTTAAGGGGGGTTGGTTTTCAAATGCATTTGGAAATGCCAGGATTCTCTACTGCTCAGAAGTCCCATTTTGCTATCAGCTCTGGTTACACAGAAGTTAATGCCACTGTGAAAAGACCTCTTTCCCAGTAATATACTTTACTTTCAGGATGGTGAATTATTGAAATGTTTTCCATGGCTATAGTCCATCTGAAGTCACAATCTCATCTTTCAATAGTGTCAGCCTCATAATAAGTTATTTGCCCAGAGAAGCTGTGGGTGCCCCATCCCTGGAGGTATCCAAGGCCAGGCTGGATGTGGTTGAGCAGCCTGGTCTGGTGGGAGGTGTCCCTGCCCTTGGCAGGGGTTGGAACAAATGATCTTTAAGGTCCCTTCCAACCCAAACCATTCTGTGATTCTGTGATTTCTTTTCTGGTAGCAGCTGGGATCTCTCACCTAGGGCTGAGGTGTGCTTGCTTCCTGGGTGGAGATGGAGAGTGCGGCATGATGCACTTGTTCAGCCAAAGCTAGCGATGGCCATGACCTGAACAACCACAGGCAAAGGAAGAAGAGCAAAACCAACAGGTGAGCAGGGAAGTTGCACTGTGGTTTGATCAGGCTGGTTCCAGGTGTGCATGGTTCATGGGCCTTGGACTGAAAGATGCACATGATATTAAGCATTGGGTACCTTGGTCTGTTTTTATCCTGTCTGGGGATGGAAGAGCTGGCAATTGCATGGATCGGGACGTATGGAAGGAGCAGGGATACAAGGCAAACAGGACACTAGGGTTGGTCGCCCTTAGAGAATGAGCATGGGGAAAACAAGAAAGGGGCTTTCAGTGTATTTGTATCTGATGCACGTATGTAAATGCTCTTTTCTGGCACCTGGGAAAACTGTTCAGTAGTCATAGCAGGAAGAGAGAGTGAAGAATAGATGTGTCCAGAGGAAATTCCTGCAGCTCTTGGCTCAGCAGAGCATAATTGCTGACAACTGGAGCTTGGTCAGGACACTGGAGCTAACACCTCCGCACTTGCAAGAAGTGGGATCTTGGGTGACCACAAGTGGTTGGCTTGGGATGTCATTAAAATGGCAACACCTGTGGCAGCGTGGGGCCCTGAACTCCCTGAGAGGACATTCAGCACACTGCTGACTCGCAGGGAAGATGCCACCTACTAAATCACCCAAACCACTTCCTGCAGCACCTGGTTTTTCCTCATGTCTCCTATCCAAGCAGTGACTAGACCCTTGTAAAAAGTACTGCATCTGCCAAACAGGCTGGCCTGACCAAACTATCTGGGCTGGGCTTCACTGGATCCACACCATTTATCACCAGAAGGCAGCTAGGAGAGCTGCCCAAGTGTCCTCAGGGCAGAGAAGTGACAGCTTCAGTCCTGGTGGAGATGGGTGGCCCCTGTGAGCTGTTGTCCTTATAAGAATGCCACAGAACCTGCTTTCCTTACCTGGGTCCCAGCCTGGCATGTTGGTGCTCCCTCACTAGCAGTGGAGAAATTCTCACAACCTGTGAGCTGCATGATTACAGCTCACACACCAAAGGCAGAAATCCCACAGCAATTCCCTTTGGGCATTACTTTCTCAATATATCGATCCCACCGGGTGGTCAGTAAGAGTAGACACGGTTGGCAGAGCCAGGAGCCCTCTGTGGCGGAGCTTCCTCTGGCTTTCCACCCCAGAGAAGGTGCCCAGGTGTCCCACGCACTCAGCGTCCTGGAGAAGACCTGGCAGAGTGGATCTATAAGCCACATCCATTTTGCACTCCCACACACTTCCCAGTGTCTGGTCAAGCTGATTTGACAACTGTTGTTTCTGGATGTGGACTGGAAGATAGAGACACCTCCAGCTGGCTGGAGCCTTCAGCGATCCCAAGATCACTACTTTCTCCCCAGCTCTCTTTCTCAAAGACTTGAGGAAGCTGCAGAGATTCAGAGGTGTTTTTTTTCCTTTCTTGAAAGCACAGCTAAAAATAAAAAGAAAATTAAAACTGAGCCCAGCCCACAACGCAGAGTGTGTAGGTGTGATGCTAACCAACACCTGGGGCTGTGAAGCACCCTGGGGGAGCTGACACCTGAACCCTCTTACACCATCTGGCAGACATTCTCTTTCTCTTCATTCTCTCTTTGGCACCTTTTCAGAAAGTGCACAAGATGATGACTCCAAAGTTGTTTTGTCTTGTTTGAAAATGTCCTGTACAATGTAGGAGAAGGGACCAAGGAGAGGACAGTGGTTTTCCTTTGTAAATTCATATGGAGCCCAGCAGTTGACACGCTGGGACCCAAGAGCTGCTGCTGTCCCTGGCTGAAGGTTTCTTGAGGTGGCTGGCAGAAAACAGCTATGGCAGACAGGGCCTTGTGGTGGCAATCAGGCTGTCTCTGAGTTTTTGACCTGGGCAGGTGTAAATGCTCATGCTATCATCACCGCTGCTGCAGTGACCAGCTGCCAAAACAAGCATCAGCTGCCCTCTCCTCACCACCTTCCCATCTCCAAAGCTGTTGGCAGGACTGGGAACTGCTAGGAAAGGACATGCCCTGCGAGCAAGCTGAGTTGAGGAGCAGCGAAGCTGTAAGGAGAGCTGAGAAAACCCAGGTGAAATCCAGCAGGGCTGTGCTCTTAGCGGGGCCTGAACGATGGACTTCCTGGTGACTGCCCCCTCCAAAACCCAAAGAACCAACCACAATTGTTGTCTAGACCCTGGTCAGTTTTTCATCCTGCCGCCCTCCACCCCTGCTAATGTAAACACGTGGCTGGATGCTGTTCATCCCCTGCCAGCCTTTTCCTGCTTGTCTTGAGGCCGAGAGGGACCCGGCATGCCCAGCAAATCTGCCTATGAATGCCCAGAGCCAGTACTGTTTCCCAGGGGGATCAAGGTGGATTGGGTAATTAATCACAGCTTGTCTGGGGGAGGATGAGGAAGTTTGAACGAAGGTGTTAACAGCTCTTAAGAGCTTTCCCAGTTTGCAGAGGGTGCTGCCTCAAACAGATTATCTGGAAATAATATTAGCTGGAGTGGGAAAGGGTTTTTATTTTCTTCCCTCCTCTGGGCTCTTTGCAGTCACCCTAAATCTGCTTGAGCCTTGGAGACAGGTTTTATTGTGCGGGGAGTGATGGGGGAGAGGTGCTGGCTGTCAGTGGGCCAGCATTAATTGGTTTATTCATTTCTCACGGTTATTTTCTAGCCAGCATCTGCTAAAATCCTGGTGCCCACTTCATCCCTGCTCAGCACACAGGAGCCGCAGGGATTTGTATGTATTATCCTTACAGGTGACCCTAGGCCACCAGGTCGGCTTCACAGAGGCTGCTGGGAAGTGCCTTGTCCCCAGCTAAGCTTCTTTCCCTGTTGGCATGTCGTAGGAGGATGAGATTAGTGTTTTCTGCTGCACGATGTCAGCTGAGGGATGAGAACGGCACACCAAGAGGAGGAGAGCTGCTGTGGGTGGTAAGTGAAAGCAGAGATGTGCCCCTTTGCCCCGAAGGAAACTTTTCTTCCACATCTCAGTGGCCCATTGGTGCAGACAAATGCTCTTCTTCAGCCTGGTGTCACCTGCTTCCCTGGCAGAAGTGGCCATCAGCTGCCCTCTCCTGAGGAACCACTTCTCATAAATCCAGCTGATGATGTTATGTCCCCACAGCTTTGTCGTGATGCTGGCACGTGTCCGACTGCCAGCTATCAGGGGTGCCTTCAGACTAGAAGCCCTGTGTCCTGCCAGCTCCTGCCTGCTGCTAAAAATGAGCTGAAGTCCGTGTTGAGGCTGTGACATGGCTGTGAGAGACAGCGGGGTCTTGCTGGGAATATCGCAGATGCCTCTTGGAGTAATTGCTCTGATGGCGCACCTTGATGGGAAGTCACTTTTCAGGCTAGAGCAGAAACACAGCAGGAGCATGACTGTGGCCTGCAGGATTTTGATATTTTTATCTTGACCTTGTTTTGGCTTGGAGCGAAAGCCAAACATTGGAGTCCTGGAAAGGTGATGGAGTGGGGAGCAGAGCAGCCCTGGCTCTGCTGCAATTTCCACCCCCCCCCCCCAAAAGCATCCTAGGTGAGCAGGAAACCCCAGCCACAGAGAAATTTGTTTGAAGTCACATCATCTTCAGGGAACGTTTCCTGTTGCTATGCCACTGCTCCTCTCCCAGCAATTCCTAGATCTTTGATAGGAATCAGGCGTTCTGAATAGAGTCCCACGGGCTGCTTTTTTCATGGCTGCATTGATTTCCAACAACTTAAATTAGCCCCAGGAAAGCATAATAGAATCAGCAGGTTTCCAGGTCTCTCTTTCCCTTTGCAGAAGACCATCCCTTTCAAACACGAAGCACAGCAAGTCCAAACCAGCACATTTCCCTCCTCTCCTTGGGGATCAGACTGCAGTAGTGAGAAGACAAATGGAGCCAGTCCCCGGTGCTAAACTACAAAACCACAGTTCTCAGCAAAGCCCTTCGAGCCAGCCCATCCCCCAGCAGTGTCGCTGCCCCTTGCTTTTGACTGAGGTCTGGAAATATCAGCAGGTATGGAAAATCCATTCTGGATAAGTAAATAACACTCCCTGCATTGCTGCCAGCTCCATAAGTGCTTCCCCAGCTGCTCAGAGCCTGTGGGGATGCTTGTGGAGTGGGCGGCCGCAGGTGCTGCTGGCGTGCATCTGGGAGCAGCCTGGTGGTGAGCGGGGGAGGCTGAAATTTGGTTTGTCTTCCCCTCTGTAGTGGGACCTCTCCCCACATCCTGCAGCCTTGCTGGGTTTTCCAGACAACCAGGCTACAGCCTGATGGCTGCCCCTGGGGGTGAATGCACCCCAGGCCAGGGCTCTGGGCTTAGTGTTTTGAAGGCAGTAGCAGCAGAGCAAGGATAAACACAGTTTTCTAAAGAAAAAGAAAGGTCACTTTGCATTAAAATTGCATTTTCCTCCCAAAGGGTCCCTAAGCATTTGCCAAGCTGTTAAGAGGCGGGGTGGTTTACCCCTGGGAGAGGTGTTAAGAACGAAGGAACAGGGCTTAGCAATGGGACTTGGTAGATCGGACTGGTAGATCTTGAACGTCTTCTCCAACCTCGATGGTCCTGTGATTCTAAGAGGGCAGGGTAGGGAGGGGTGTCCAATGGCTCCAGCAAAACCCTGCCATCAAGTACAACTTGCAGTGGTCTCCTTACTGGCTGTCCTCTGGACCTAAAGCAGCACATATTGCTGGCAGCTCCTACATGGACGTGCTGAACCCACACCTGTGTCATGCAGTGCTGCTGCGACCATCCTGGCCATCTGACTGCCTGCCCTCCATCCCTAGCTGGCACCAAACCGCAGCTCAGGACCTCACAGCATGTTAGCGCATGCTTAACTTTGTGTCGAGAACAAGACAAGCAAATGGGATAATGCTTTCCCAGAGTCCCCGCTGCCTGGGTACAATTTACTTTATGCATTTCTTAGTTCAGCAAGACTTAGCTTTTAATGGCTAGAGACCCACCAACAACTGGGTGAAAAACACTGAGTGTGCTCAAATATGTGTGATGAATTTTACTGCAGGCTTAACTGCTTCATTCATTCAGTAGCCATGTTGGGAAAGGAGCATTTATCATTAGTCCCTGCAGATGTGCACATTTGTTGCCAGCTCTGCAGAGAAGAGCAGCTCTTTTTAATTCATTTTCAATTGCTGTTGTTTCCTGTTCTTTTATTTGTGATCACAACAGGGGCTGGCTGTTGCCTGTATCCCACGTGTTGCCACTGTCCTGCTGGGTGACATCAGGCAAGGGCTGTCAGGGCTCAGCATGGCAGATATGATCTTCCAAGCCCAGCATCCCCATTTGATCCGAGGACACCCATGGCACCGTGGTGGGCTTGACTCCACCATGGCACAGGCTCCAGCGATCCCAAAAGGTAACTTGCAAAGAGTGCCTGGTCTGCTCCAGCAGTTGAGAAGCAGCAGGCTGCATCAGCAAAGTGCTGGTAATTTGTTAAATTGCCTCAGCCTGTTTGATAGCAAAACATGCTGACATTTTCTGTGAACTTTGCCTGTAGCTTTTGCATCAGCCCAAGCTCAGCCCCATACAGATGCTCAGAGCTGAGGTGTGCTAAATTCTTACGTTGACCCTAATTTGAGATGTCATTGTAATTCTCCTAGCAGGCATGGATTGGCAGGTAAAAAAGCAAGTGCATGAGCCTTTTTCATTTACAGCATGTTTCATCCTGGGATGAAATTTAGCTCATCAGTTGAAGCATTGTGACTTAAAAGAGTTGCAAAGAATGTGAGTGCATACCTGAGTGTGTTAGGTTAAATATTGCTTTGTTAGACAATCTTTGAAGAGAAGTAGCTTCATGCTTTCCTCAAGGTGTTACTCATGCTCTGCAGAGGGACAATACAAGGTTTTACAACACTGAAATTCCATGTACAGAGTAGGTGACTTGTCCTCTCTAATGGCTATGTAATTGTGGCTGCAGCATTTGCCAAGATATTCTTGATGGAAGTCTAGATTCCTGCATGATTTTTTTTCCAAGGGTTCCTGGAGAGTATGAAGCCAGGAGGAATGAGGAGAGGGATGGTCTGTTCTGTTGCTGGACTCTCTTTGCTGCATTAAAGAAACCAGAATGCAAAGAGTCAGAGCTTCTGGTGTGAGCTTCTGGTGTACAACTTTCAGATAAGCCAAGCTCTAGTGTGCTCCAGCACCAAGTTCCTTATGAAAGAAGTTTCTGTTAATACATTTCAAGGGAAGGAAATCAGCCCTGTGGTCAACGGGGTGGCACAAGGAGCTCTGAACTCTTTCTAGCTCTAGATAAAGGTAGAGATGCTCCAGGAGGAGGAACTGAACAGAGGACTTCTTGAAGGCATGTCCTTCCTTATCCTTCTGCTGCTCCCCACTTCCCTGCAACCTCCAGTCCTGCACAACATGTTGGATTGTTGCTGTTGGGACTGCACAGATGAATCTGGTGGGTTGGTCTCTTGTTGCCCATATGTATGGGGAGAGATGGATGTTGTCTTCCTGATGAAGAAGACACCACCTGCTTCTTCTTGGCCTGAAGGGCCTTCTGTTGGGTGTGAAGGGCCAGGGCTCACGCAGCAGCTTACATTTCAACAGTGATTTCTCCTGCTGTTGAAATTGTGTTGTCTGTCTTAATCATGTAAGGCTTATTTTCCCACACTGCAAAATGAGTTCAGCGCCACTGGTAAGGCTGGGGGCTGGGAAGTTTTAATTACTGTTTTTGCAGTGCTTTGGGGCTCTGGAGAGAATGGTGCTGGAGCCCTGGGAAGGGTTTGTATTATGTACTGGCAGACTGCATTCTGTACGTGAGCTCTGTGGTCCTGTCAACAGCTTCTGCCTGACCCTTGGGGGTGGTGGGGCTTCCTAATGCAAGCATTGCACCCACCCCACCCCTAGAGACACTTGCCACTGCTGAGCATCACTGCACAGTAACAGGGGACCTGCTCAAGTCCCAGCATCCACCTCCAGACCTAATAAACATATACGGCATGCCTGGAAGTTCCCACCTGCTCTGCAGGGGAGAAGAGCCCCAAAAACCTCCTCTCACAAGACTTTTCCCATTATTGCATCTCTTTCTTATGCTCCACAGCCACATGCTGCATTAACCTTCCTGCCCCGCTCCTGCTCAGAACAACACCTCCTTAATCATAATCCACCAAATTCCTCTCTCCTCTACCTGGAAAGAATGGGATTTGGGCACAAGGAACAAACGTGAAGGCTTAAGTCTCTTTCATGGGAAAGGAAATCTATGGAGTGCCCTGCTGGGAACCCTGCTTTGCCTAAACCCCGGCACAGTGCAGTCGGAAGTTAAGGCTATTAGCGGGCAAACAGCGCCAGAGCACTATTAAGCATGCAGCTTTGTGGTGCTTTGCCTCCTAGGAGTTGTGGTTTCAGGCCAGGGGAACTTCTTAAAGCAGCCCGCCACATATGTGGCCAGCATGGATGGACAGCACAAGGACAGACGTGCTCAGGACCAGCACATCTTCAGCAGCTTTCCTCCGTGAAGTCTGAGGGTGAACCTAATGTCTTGAGTGCACTTGTGGCCCACTGCTCGCATCTCACCCGGTGACACAGGCAGGGTGGCTGCAGAAAATCCCAAATGCTGAAGGGTTTGGTACAAGGAGACCCACGTGGGGCTCTGGGCATCAAGCTGGAGTCCGTTCTTCTTGCTACGCTGAGGATCGGCTGTTCAGAGAGCAGGCTGGTCTCCCCAAAGTCCTTCTTCTTGTTCTGCCACGTTCATCCCGAACACAAGGAGAAGGGCAGTGTAAGAGGCTGGTGAGCATGAGCAGCTGTGAGTCTGCAGGCAAGGCAGCTCTAGATCTGGCATCCACTGTACGGACCCGTATATTGCCTTCTGCTGGATGCTCGTGAGCAGTAAGGAGAGCGCTGGGACTGCAAATTTCACCATGAATTTAATTTCCATTGCTTCGGTACAGCTCCCCAAGCATCTCAGGGAGCTGAGCGCTCTTTTTGAACAGGGTCCTGTTGAGGTGGGCTGGCAGTGATCCCAGCCCACCACTGCCACACAACCCCTTCCAAGCCCCTGGGTAGGGGCTGGCCAGCCACAAGGATACTGCCAGGATTCATCCAGGGCCCTGCAGGGCACAGAGCGTAAACACAACAGGGAAGCTGGGCCACATCCCAGCCCGGTTTGGATGCCTGCCTCGAGGTCCCCATATCCCAGAGTATTCAGCTCGCCTCTTTTTCCATTACCTCCAAGCAGTTGCAGTGAATGTTTTCAGTAATGTTTCCTAAAAATATGGATGTCAACAGAAATAGCTGTTTAATAACAGTCTGTGCATCTCTGGGCCCTGAGCAATCTACAGGCTGGCAGGAGGAATGCTGAAATAGATAGATCCTGAGGCTGGAGATGCTCTGAGAAGCTACCAGCGTTTCTGCCTTGCTTGTGCATGGACCAGCTCCCACCAGCATCCCCTGGGGGAGGAAGGCTGCTTGAGGGCTATTTTCCCTCCATCACTGGGTGAAAAGCCAACCTGTCTCCACAAGCAGCCCAGCTGGCTGATACCCCATTTGACAGAAAGGCCTGTGTCTGAAAAAAGGGAACTCAGCCTGCGTGAATGTTTTGGGAAGCCTATGGTGCGACAGTGACTGGTTTCTGTTCCTTAATTAGGGTATTAGCATTCTTGTTACAGCTTTCATGGGGAAAGAAGTCAGAGGCTATAGAATCCATGCTGGGCATATTCCTATGTAGGAATGTATAAATCTGGTCCAGTTCATAATAGCAGGGAGCTGCTTTTGATGGAAAACTCTGCAGCCATCTCGACAGCAGTTGCATAGGAAAGGAAGTAGAGAGCGTGTTCTGTGTTCAGCCTTTTGGGGAATGAGTGGTTGAGCCGGGGTGTGTAAAGCTAACAAAATCAACTCCTGCTCTACTCAGAGTTCAGGCAATGTGAAACCAGCAAAAGGGGCACGAGCTCCTTCTGTACGATGCTTTTCCTACCAGCTGAGAATAGGTGCTGGATGCTTCAGTGGCTAAGGCACTAATATCAGCTGCAAAAACACCATTTTCTGTGCCCCAGCTGCTGTCTGTAAGCTGTCAGGTCTGACAAGTGAGCTGCAGGGTGAAGGAGGTTGGTGCTGAGTGCGGGAACAGGGGCATGCGAGGACATCGGAGTACAGTAAAACCCTTGTCACACAGCCTGAAGTCTCCCAGCAAGTGTCTATTAATAAGCCGTGTATGTGCTTCCTCCATATATTTACAGTGTGCTCTCTCCCTGTTAGCTTTGAAAACCACAGCTCTGTTTTGACACAGCGAATTCTTTTCTTTCAGCAATGTGTTTGGTACTGCTGGTGCATGAAGCTGGAGAACCATTTTGGTAAAATCTACCTCATTTTGAAAAGTGAGCAGGATTTCCCTTTAAAAATTAACTCTGTCTCCAGATAAGCTGTTTCAGCCTGTCCTTCAGGAGCCTCTCTGAAGCCTCCCGAGATGGTGCCTGCATGGCTTTAATGCTGTCTGTTCAGGTACCACCGAATCAATTTAAATACAGCAGCAAGAGCATCCCCCCTGCTCTGGCTGGAGGTGTTTGGGTCAGCGCTGGGGGAATAGGGGCAGGTGGGCATTCCTGGGGGCTCGGGAGGCTGCCAGAGAGCAGTGACCTCCAAAAGTGCAAAGGAGACACAGCACAAGGTGGCTGTTTTCTTACCCCCTCGTGCTATGCCGATGCTTTGGCAAATGAGCCCAAAACAGCATAGATGCAAAACTGGGCTAGTCAACTGGGGTGAGCCCGACTTGTGAGTCAAGTTGGGCTGGAAAAGTAAGGGGAAAAAAAAAAATAATAATAATAATAAATAATAAAAAAAAAAACTTTTCAGCCCAGGAGAACAACAGGGAAAAGGAATGGAAACTAGGATCTCCTGAGTTCAACTGTTCCTCCTATCTCCTTGGGGCAGGGAGAGCTGCAGGGTGCAGAGAGCAAGTCAGAAAGCCCAAGGGCTGTTGTAGCTCAGTTGTGCCCTCTGAGAAATATCTTTTTGCTATAATATGTGCAGCTCTTGCCGGAACAACTTCCGTGTCTTCATCTGGAACCTGAGACAAAGGAAAGAATTGTTTGTAATGAGCTATTTATGGAGAAATTCATCTTGAGATTTGCATCACCACTACAAGAAAAGTCGGCGCCACAACTTTCCTGCTGTGGTTAAGGACAGCTCTCAGCGGTCGGGAGCCTCCAGGTCCTGTGAGCAGTAAGAACATGTTTCAGCATTGTTTGTTTGCAGGAGAAGAGACCAATTTGCATTGCTGGAAATGGAATGATGTAGAGAACCACAAGAACCCGTCATTCTGGTCAGGCCCTTGGATTTTGTCAGGATTTTTTGAATACTCTTTCGCAGTTAAAACTCCCACTAGGTTGTCTTGCTGCTAGCAAAGCTGATTGGGATTGTGAAGGGGCAGGTAGGCTGGCAAGCAGGCTTTCCCCAAAGCTTCAAACTAGATTCAATTAGCCCACTTCAGCTGCAGGAACATGGTTAGCTGGCAGCCAAGTCCCCATGGAGGGGTTAGATAACACTCAACGGCTTAGTCACACTGGAGAAGTAAATGTCTCACAACTTGCTGAGACAAATTCCTCCCTGTTTTAATTAAATGTGAGCTCCCAGAGTGCCTAAAGCTCTACTGGTCTCTGGTTGCCCCTGCGCCAATCCAGTCGTGCCATTCAAGTCTCCAAATCTTTGTCCTCACTTGCACCACAAGCAAGCTCTGTTTTCATTCACCATTGTTTCAGTGCCTGGTGGCTACCTAGAGGGATGATGATAAAATAAGGATTTTACTGCTTGGTACTCTGCAATTAACTGGAAAATACAGATTTTTTTTTTTTTTTTAATCCCAGCCTTCTTGAAAGCAAAGCAATGGATGCTCACATCCCAGGACTTCACCAGTAGAGTCAGAGCTTTTCCTTGGCCCCGAGGATGGAGCAGGGACCACTTAGCAGGAGCTGCTGGTGTACTAGGTGCTGAATGAAGGAGCCCTTGACACTTAAGGCAGTGTCATTCCTTTGGTTTTTGCCGTGTTGTAAAATCAGGTGCAGAGTGCATGTGCCCAGGTACAGCACTTGTTTTATCAAGTTCATCTGGATGGTGGAGCTGGCTGGGTGGGAGGCTGGTTCTGGCTGGACTGCACTGTCATCCCTGGTCTCCCCGCCCAAGCTGGGATGTCAGAGCCAGGCCAGGGGTGCCCAAAGCCAGTGCAGGCAGCGGCCAGTTAGATCCAACACCCTCTCCCAACCCACTGGACAAACAAGGTAAGGACGCACTTGCCAGCACCAGACTTAGCACATTTTCTCTGTTGGCAAATGCACTGAAAATCTTAAAAACAATCTGCTTTTTAACATCAGTTGTGCTAAGAAGCTTTCAGGATGCTGTGATGTATTTTGCTGGTTGGAAAGAGCACCACTGACGGTTGTTAAACAATTATGCTTAATTTGCACCCAAAAAGTTCACAAAATCTGTATCACATAAACCACGCTAAAGATAATCATTGCATTTGTCTAAAGATGTCCAGTGTTGCTTTAAAGATTTGAGGTCTGATGACCCTCCTGCTCATTGCTCAATACTTCTTACATGTGTGAAATGGATGCAAGGCGCAGTCTGGTTGGGGTTACCTGTTCGTACTGGCAGCGGAGAGCTGCGGTTGCTCTGCAGGCATGGATGGGTTTGAACATGCATGGTACTAAAAGCCTGAAACTCATAAATACTCATTCTCTGTTCCAGAGGCACTGGTCTGAACCTGATTGCAGACAGCCGGCTGCCAGCTATGGGCCATGACGCTGGCCTTGCTGCAAGTCTGTGCCGGGTTCTGCCTACTCGATAGCAGAGTGAAGGCAAAGAGGGCCAGGAACAAGAGGAGGGGACGAGGAGGTGAGCCTGCTAGCATGGTTCATCGTGGTGATCTGCTCTACCAGATCCTCCACTCAGCACTGGAGCCTGCAGGTTCTTCTCTGACTGTTGTGTTACACCTCGGCGTTCTTGTGCTGTGCTTGACATTGGCTGGGGCTCTCAGAAATGGAGAGGGTTTTCTCTTTTGCAATTGTTACCATGACAGAGAGGCATCCAGCATTTCTCTTCCATCGATCTCAGGGTTATTAAGACTGACAAGCTAAAGTAGAGGATTGCATCTCTCCCTTTTCCCAGCATGGTTTAGGAGAAGCAAAAGGATAAATCGGGAAGCATTTCAGCACTTACCTCCTGTTTTAACAGAAATTGCTATATATTACATGTGCCTTTGCATATTTTATAGCACTTAAAAAAGCAAGTGTTGCTAATGTGGAAGTTGGCTTGTTCAGGGAAGCACAAAACCTGCAGCCATAAAAACCCCTCACTTGATGCCAAGCTATTGCATTTTCTAGTGTCTGAAAGGCAAGCAATGCTAAAGGAGTTGCCCATGGTTTCTCCCAGCCTGCTTGCAGTTGCTATTACACATCCAAAGCATTCAGCTCGACTCCTTCCAGCTCCTAGTGGCTGGGGAGAACAAAAACACCAACACAGCATCTTGAAAAGTTTTGTTGTATTGTTGCCATGTGATACAGATGTTTCAGTAGCAAATGCAGCCTCCATCCAAAGGCTGGCCTTTTGAATGTGAGTAGCAGAGTACTTCCACTTTCAGGAACAGTTCAAAAAAAACAAGCAGTGAGAGTATAAAGGAAAAGGATAACCAAGGCAGTGCCAAAATCCTGGAAGAATGATGATCCTGGAGCAATCTGCATCCCTCTGGAAACGAGGAAATGTGGTTTGTGGGGTTTGGCTTGTGAAAATGCTGTCCCAAGTCCCTGAGAGATAGCGGAGGTTGGGTATTCATAGGGTTTCTCTCCTCTGTCTTGCTTTTATTATTGTAAAACTTGTGGGAATTTGTTGTCTTTGAAAAAGCTGCTTCTCTGACCAGTTTGATGGAGTCGGTTCAGTAGGTTCAGCAGTTATCAGTGGGATCTATTAGACATGCATAAGTGCACACACAAATGCTCAGTATGGTCAAGTAAACTCTTTTCCTGTAGGAAACCAGGCTTAAAAATTGGCATCTCCAAGTGCTAAACTAAACATGCAGTTTTTAAGAGCTCTTCGTGTTTCCTCTTCCTCTCTTCACTTGAGTATTTGATGTGTTGGACTGTCAGAGAGACGCGGGAGGAAGGCTAGCATTGGGTAAGGGATACTGGTTGTCTCTAAGGCTCTTGCCTTATCCCGGTTCATGTGATAGCTGGGCAGAGCAGCTTGGGCATGCCTAATGCGTATCATCCTCATCAAAATATCCTGGCCATGGAAGGAAAACCATATTTAACCAAGGAAGGGGTCTGTGGGGTGGCAGCAGTGATCTGGCAGCAGCAGTTGGTGCCTTTCCTGACCGTAACCTACTTAAGGAGAAAGCTGAAATCTGTTCCAGGAGCAAGCAGCCAGGAGTTGCTGGTTGCTGGTGGGAGAGAGGGAGTGTGATTCAGCCACCTGAAGGCATCTCCCTGCAGGAGAATTACCTTCCCTATAAAGCAGCAGGCTCTTAAGTGTTATCAAGCTTAAATTGGGTTCCCTAGGTGACATCCTGGTAAGTGGATTTCCCAATTAAGCACATCCCGATTAAGTCGGATGTACTGTAATTACCAAGTGCTCAGCGCTAGGAGCAAACTGGATCTGTTTGCGGCAGAAGGGCTGGATCGAAGCTCTTCCCCAGTCTGGAAGGGATTGCAGCAAGGTGTTAAGTGTGCAGGTGGGCAGTCTGTGGACGGGATTTGGCTGCCACCCCCTCCCTGCCATTCAGCATGTTCCCTGCAGAAGGAAGATAGTGGGTGAAGCCCTGGTGCCACAGCTTCAAACCCCATGATGGAAGAGCAAACTCCTTTCGAGGTTGCACTCCTGAGCATCCTGCTGGTGGACCTGCTGGATGCAGACTTCTGCACGCTGTTTGCTTTCTCTGCCGGGGAAACTGCATGCTAGCAGTGATGACTGTGTGGAGAAATGGTGGCTCTGCCTGTGGAGGCAGAGGCTGTCAATGGCACTGCCACCCACCAGGCAGGCATTACATCCTTCCAGAGCCAAATTCTTGTTGTGCACCAACAGCCGTAATTTCCCCCAGGATGACATGGGCAGGGGCAGAAGCCCGCCTGGATCCCTGAGCTGAGACCTTATGTTTTGGGGTGATGGATTACATGACATCAACTGATCCTGACCTCAGCAGCCAGTTCGCATTCCCACTTGTGTTCCCCGTGGAGGCCATGCTGCTCTTTGCCTGCACACCAGCAGCTCAAACCCCTTGCCGATGCCTCCTCTCCTCCCGCTGTGCTGGCTGGCTGCGGCAGCCCCGCAATGCTCACAGCCTTGAGCTGCCGAGCCAGAGATGCTCAGCACATGTGTGTGCAGCCTCTGTGCTGCTCTTCCACCCTGCTCCTCCATTCCATACCGCTGGTTTTGCAGTGCCACCCACTGGCAGTGGCTCCCCAGAAATCTTCCTCCGCAGCTCTTCTCTGCCACAGCTGATGCTCCAAACATGAAATATTAGAAGCATGGCTCTGATGGGCGTGCTCCATAGAGCAGGTCCCATATGGGTTGGCCCAGGCCATCTGGAAATGTTTTGGCATCCTTTCTGGTGTATCTCAGTGTCTCCTGAGCCCAAGCAGCAAGGTCACTGGGTTTGCAGAGTGCCAGATATTAGCTCAGGCTGTGATTAAGGACAATCGTACTGTTTCTCCCCAGCAGTCCAACCAGCCCTGTGTCCTGTCTGCAGCATGGCAGGGCAGGCAGCAAGGTAGTTTCTCATCCCTCCTCCGCTGGGCATGCCAAGCACAGGACTCAGTTTGTGTAGGAGACTGTACCATGCAGGAGAAAATACAAAGCCATGGCTTATACCAAATGCCCCGTTGTACGTAAAGATCACGCATCCCCTTGGGGAATGTGCTCCCAGCAATCAGGGGTTGGAGACTCCTGTGCGACAGGATGCTCTTGAGATAGCATGGTTAACAGTAGTCAGGCTGGTCTCCCTTAATGTGCCTTGTCCCTTTCTGACCCCATTTATTCCATTTTCTGTATCGCAGCTTTAATACATGATGTGAGTCCAGTCTACTACAAGCAGGAGGAGAGACAGCAGATCGATGGAGAGATGCAGTTCTCGGCGTTTCTGTGCAGCAAGCTGCTCCTCACAAGCCAGATTTTTAACTGATGATGCCTCTGAATAGGCAGTGAGTGCTGGTTTAAAATAAAGCTTGACAAATGGCATGTTGGGGGCGTCAAGTCCTAGAGCACTGTCTTCCGAAAACTATGCAAAAGGCACCAGAGGGGAGCCTGGCACAGCCTCCTAGATGACAGTAATTAAAGGCTTTTGCGCTCAGGCACTGGGAGCTGCTCCTCTTGCAAATTGGCATTGATTGGAGAGGAAGAGAATGATTAGATTGGAGGAGAGTGATGGGGGCGTCAGGAGAAAACACAGAGGTAAGTCTCAATTTGCTGTCTTTTTTTTTTTTTTTCCCACCTCCTCTCCCAGTCAGTGGGTGGAGGGAGCAGAGCTCCTAGGCTGGCTCTGCCTGACATGCTGGGGGAGTTGGAAGCTAAAGAGGGGCCACTCCCCTCTGATCCTGCCCTAGGGCATCGCCCAGCATCTGGGGCAAACGTCCCTGTTCTGAAAAGTTGTGCAGGTTGGGTGGCACCACGATCCCCCACCCAGTGTGGTAACCTGGGTTATCCCCATACAAGGCTTTTTCCCCTACATAAGCCCGGGAGTTACACCTCTCTCCCCTGTTTTAATTGTAAAGGTGACCTTGGTAGCTTGTTCAATTCAGGTTTTGCCTTGTTAGTTATTTTAAAACCCTATTTTTGACGTAGTTGCCTAGATGTATTGAAGTGGAACTCAATGCCAAGCCCTCCAACAATACAAGCATTTCTTCCAGGGTGGCAGAAGAAGTTACAGAAATATGCTCCATTTTCCTACAGGTTTGTCTCTTCTACGACTGGTGGGCAGGAAAAATGTCCCCCCGGGCTTCCCCAGCTGGGTCCTTGTTGCAGTCCCTGCAGATGGACCCCAGATGGCTGGGGCCTCCAAGCCAAGGAGCTGATCCAAAACCAAACTGAGAGCCCCTGGCTGCTGAGTCTGGAGCGTTAATGCTCAGGTAGGGTGGTGTAGCCTGAGTCACAACAGGATGCTGCATCCCTTTTGTCCCTCTGGGGAGTCTTTATTTCATGTCATGGGGTTAATTCAGGCTTTGAACATGCAGAGGGAGAATGTGAGCTGGGAAGGAAGGAGATAACCCTTCCGAGCTGTCCCCTGAGCTGTCCCTGCCATGTCCTGCCAGCCTGGCCTGCGCTGTGGGGTCATCACCAGTGAGGAATTTAAACATGTTAATTCAAACAGCCTCTACTACGGCACGGCCTCTCCTTATTCATCCATCCCCAAAGCAATGCCAGTCAGCCCGCACTCAGGGAAGCTGCTGGCCCAATCTGCACCTTTTGGGTCCAGTCCTGCAACCACTGAGATCAGTGACCAAACTTCCCATGGACAGACAGGGAAGCAGGCCCTGTGCCCTACATTTGGTGCTCGTTAATATTTGGATGAGATAAGCAGCACGCTGCATCCAGTGCAGCACTGATGTTTGTTGTAAGGCCGTAACTCTGCAGGGTTACCCTGAAATTTGAGGCAGCTTTTGAAAATGCTCTTGGGATGAGGCAGGGCTGCACACCTCTGGCAGCAAAGCCCTGTTGATTCATGGTAAAATCTGTGTTTGAATCGAAAGGGAAGAGCAGATGGACCAAGGTATGGTACCTGACAGAAGGGGGAAGATGCCCCAGCAGTTGCCACTTCCCTAAATCCTCCTGGATCTTTCCCAGGGGGAGCTGCTTTCAGCAGGGGTTGGGATAATTTGCTTGCAGCTCCTGCCAGCAGTGGAGGCGTTACTGTGTGAGCAGGGCTCGCAGCGCCACTCCCTCGGTGCAGCATTTGCCACGTACCCAGGGCAGTGTACTGGGAGCTGTCAAGGTCAGCCTGAAAAGCTGCATGAAGCCTGTGAGTTGTCTCTTGGCTTTCACTGAGCTTTGCTTCAGGCCTCAGGTGTCCTCCCAGAGCGAGCTGGCTCATGCAGCTATGCTCGGCAGCTTTGCAGCCAGGAGCAGTCAGAGGCATGGGCCAAAAGCACCTATAAGCTAAAGTGACTCCCGTAGCACCCGGGTTCGGTCCTGGCCCTGCTCAGGAGCATCGTGGGCTCCTGCAGGAGAGCATCGTGGGCTGACCCATCCCTCTCCAACAAGAAATCCTCCCTGCTTCCTTCAGGCATCCCCATTTAAACTGCCCTGAGCCCATCCACATTTATGCCGGTCCTTGGGTTTAGCCCATTGCACATTGCGTTAGCACAGTAAAACCTCTAGAAAATGATCTCTCAGTTCAGTATGCGCTGAATATCCTTAAAAATCCTCATGGCTGCCTGCAAGCCCTGTGCTGTCCCTTGGCTGTGAGCTGGGGGGGTCCCTTAACCCTCCCAGTGCCAACAGGCACCGTCATGTCCCTGCCACTTGTCTCTCCTGGGTATGCACCAGTGTGACTCGACAGAAGATGATAGAGGTTGGGAAAAGGCCTGGAAGGGCTGGGATGTCGTTGCCATGGAAATCGCTCGGTGTCTGGAACAGCAAGAATGAGAGCAACTCCAAAAGTAATGATCTGTCACTTTGACAAAGAGGGAATTGGAGGGATTTGGTTAGGGGGAAGCCTCATGCTTCAAATAATATGCGTCCATATGCCACGTCTTCCCCAAAAGGGCTCTGTCGACAGCCCTGAGAAATAATCTGATGTGTTTTGGCTGGGGGTTTCCCCAGGGAGCACGGACACAGTTTCTGCACAGCAGCTGATCTGCACGGCTCCACAATCCCAGGATGAAAGGCACCAACTCAATGCAATATTCATTCACTCGTTCTTCCTCCCTTCATTCATTTATTCATCCATTCATCTGGTTCATTCACATTTCCCCAGCACTTTAATGAGCAGTGCTGAACCTCTGCAGTCCTGCAGAGCAGCCCCTGGTGCGCTGTCTGTGCTGCAGACGGCCATCTCAAAGCCTGGCGTCCGTTCATTTACAGGGCAAATCCTGGTGTGGCTGCAGCGAGGTCTGCAGTGTGCGCGGCTCTGCACTGGGGTCTTTAAATCCCTCTAAAATCCTGCCGGGTTTTTCTATTCCTGCGATTTCTCTTTGCTCTGATTTACGTCTCATTCAGCTCGCATCTTCCTTGTGGCAGCCCGAGGAGAGGGATCACTTCCAAAGAGCGAGCATGGGGCGATCTATTTCTTTTCCCTGTGGTCTTTTAGGAAGTGGAGAAGGATGCCTCAGGAGCATCTTCCCTCCTCAGCCATGTCTGAGCTCCCTAGGCAGCTGCATTGGGATATAGTGACCTCTGCAGAGGTCTCAGATGGCCATCAAACCAGACTGAAGACCACAGTCCTAACCAGGACCTGGCTTTTTTCCAGATTTATTCTCCACCCAGAGTCATCAGGGACTGGAGGCAGCTATTGCAGGGCTCTCCAGGGCAGGTTTTTTTCCAACCATATGCAGACATTTCTCTTGAAGAAAATAAGATGGATGGCGTCTGGGTAGAAATAAGGAAAGATTAAAAGGAGAAAACTAATTTTCCTGCCTATGATCTCACTCGTGGAAAATGATGCTTTTTCTGTGTGTGCCGCTGATCTGTCCTCTGCCTCTCTCCAAAGAGCTAAATGCATTTCTGAACCAAAGGAAGCAAAGAGAAAACATCCGCTCTTTGTATAATGAAGAAAGCTTTTTCTTTTGTTCCCTGCCTTTTATCAAGTATCTGCTATCTAACATTATTGTTACTCACAGGGTTATTACCTCTAAGTGGCTACTTCCACCAGCGTGAGCTGCTTTATTGTCTGCTCAGAGCAATTACAGATCGAGATAATTCCTGCCGCACTGTTTCGTTGCGGAAGGATTTGCTGTGCTCCATGGCCGAGGTAACTTGAGGTGACTTGTGCTGCCGAGTTATCCGTCGCGTTAATTAGCAGTGGGTGGCTGGTGCCCTGCTGGATTCTGGGACAGAAGATCAGCAGAGGCTAAACCTAGACCTCTTTCAGTGTGAGAGGTGCAAGTATTAAAAGGAAAATTTGGTTTTAGCAGAGCAGAGCTGGGCTCGCATGTCTATGACTACCTCATCTTTATTATTCTGTTGCCTAAAATATTGGCTAACGTGACCCCCTCCAAGTGTGCAGGACCCTTTGTGTATGTGCGTGCAGGGCAGGACCCTCCCTGCTTGGAGGACTTGCTCCGTGTGCTGCTCCTTGCCAACTTTTAGGAGGTCCTTTGGCTCCTTGTCCTGGGTTGTAAAGAGGCAAGGGTACAAAAGTGGTTCCCAGTCCATGATGGCTTTCCCTTTGGGAACTGCCTGACCTTGCTGGTTGGAAAGGGGAAATGAGATGTGTTTGTCTGAAGTTGGAATCCCAGACCGTTCCCCCTCCTGGGCCGCGTGCATCTGCAGAGATCCGAGCTGCGGGGCCGCCGGAGGGAGGCTCACCCCCGGCAGGGCTCCGCACCTGGCTGTGCGTTGGAGGGCTCAGCCTGCGGGCCATGAACATACCCTGTTCTTTTGTATTGCTTTGGTACTTGATCTGGTAGCAAAGTAACATTTTTTCTTTTTTTTCCCCCATTTAACCTCCTAGGAACCCAGCAGTGGTTACTGGGGACTCCCTGCGCAGAAGAAGCTGGGCGATGCCAGGCGAGGCGTGGAGCTCCAGGTGGGGACGGCGAGGGGGGTCCTGGGGGGCAGCTGCGGGGGTTTTGCAACCCAGCTACTCAGCTTAGGAACAATGTGTTACGCATTTCCTTACTAATAAATAAATACAAAAGTGTGACACTTATAAGTGCTCGTGAAGGCCATGGCAAACACATTTTTCCCACAGTTAGTAACCTAGGGATTGGGAAGTGGTGGTTTTTATTTATTTTTCATAGCACACAACAAGGACGGATTAGCATGAACTATAATGCTGTCACATGCTCTCAAAATCCTCCATACTGAGACCCCATCCAAGTTCAGCACACGTAGCAATGAGCTTTTCAAAAGAGTCATGATGATAATAAGTATTTTTCTCGCTGGCCCAGAAACCGTAACTGGCAGGGTAGAATTTCTAGGGTTGTGTGGATGCATAAAACATCACCAAAAAAATAAAAATAATAATAAAAAAATGTTCAGTTTACTTGTTACTAAACTTGACTCTGCATACCCACAGAAATGTGTAGGTGTCTGGACTGCACCTGACTCATGAAGTCCTGCTGGTCCCATTGACCAGATCTCCCTTTGGGTTTGACACTAGGCCTGCACTTTGGGTTAGGTCAATATTTGCCCAAGTTTTCTTGCACAGAGCATGGCTTTGTGCCTGCTTTGCTATTCATCTGAGCTTTTAGCTATCCTTTCTGCAAGAAATTGATGGCTCAGACTGATCTGAATGGACACAGAGACTTCACCCCTTTCTTACCACAGGTTGGACCCTGAGAAATGTTTTTTTTGGGGGGAAGGGAGTGGGAGACAGTAGAAAACCACCTCTTCCCTGCTCTTCTCTGCTCCGCCGTGTTGGCCTCTGGTTCAGCCGAGGATCTGAGCCACAGCAGCTTGCAGAAACGTTGGTGACAAGTCAGTTCTTTAAAATACCAGGCACTGAAATGATTCCCTGATGGTACCTCTCTCTCTTTTTAAGGCTGATGGTAAATATGACACTTGGGGCTTGGCCAAGAGCCTTTGACAGGGCTCACCAAAATTTTGCTGCCAGCTTGGTGGGGACGCCATGGCCATGAGACCTTGTCAGAGCAAAGCCTTCTTTGTGCACTTTGTACAAGCAGCATGCTGTGTTTGTGGCTAGAACTGGTCTTAAATTGTCATGTCCCTTTACAGCCACAGCAAAAGTGGACGAAAAGCTCAGAAACGGGGACTGGAAATCCATCCTGACATTTCAAAGCAATCTTTCCTTGTTGGGCTGAGTTCCCAGAGCAAAGGGAAATGGTGGTCGTGAGTAGAACATTTCCCTCAGCATTGTGGTGATGGCGTTTGGCTCCCAGAGGACAACCCTCCCTTGCCTCCAGGGGAGCGCAGAGAGCAGCAGCACCAGGTCATACCTTGAGTCGTGATGCTGTCCCTCCTGCCGTCCCTTCCCATCAGCTACATGAGACAAGCTCTCCTTTTATGCTCAAAAAATGGACTGGATCAAGGTTTTCACTGCTATTCCTGCCATTCCGAAGTGCATTAAGGTATGAGTCATCACTGCTAATTATCTCCATAAGCACCTCTGTGGCACAAATTGCCTCCCAGCCAGCTGCAGTGGGAAGTTGCTTCTGCCTGGTGTTTCTCAGCGTGACTTTGTGGAGCAGAAGGCAGGAGCCCCGCATTGCCTGCTGGCACTGACTGCCAGCACTGGTGGCCTCAAAGGAGACAATGGGAAGAGCTGGGTGCTCACTGCCTTTCTTTGACCAAGCCCACCCAAAAGGAACAGGGTATGGAGCCCTGATCCTGGTGTCTGGTTGGTCATTTGAGTTCAGGATGACTTGGGAAACACGGAAGCCAAAGTCCTCTGGCTCTCCTAGAGTCTTAAGCAAATTTTCCTCTCCCCTTCTGGTGCACTCTTGATTTGCACTGCAGCACAAATGCTTCCACCCATCCTGGCTAATGCCCTTCACTCCTCATCCTCTTTGCCTACTGTGAATAACACAGCAACGATGACTGCTGCAGTTGTGCTCACACATCTCAAGCAGGTGGAGCCAGAATAGCTCTTGCATACTGTATCTGGGTGAAAACGTTAAAGATTTGATCAAAGTCAGCAAAAGTGTCCACCTGCCAGCTGTAACTGTGGGACCTGTGCTTCGAGGCAGTAACATAGGTCTGGACAGGCACCCTCACGGTGACATCCTGGTGGTGGCAAGTGACTTGAGAGCACTCCATCAGATGGGAAGGTGGAGGAGGTCTCCAAGGACTTTTCCTACACAAGGTTGCTGTCTTACATCCCTTTTCTCTCCCATATTTTCAGCCTTGGCCTGCCTCAGCATCCTTCCCTTCCCTACCAGGACCCAATGGTATATGTGGGGATTTGCATTTTGTGAGGAAACACCTATTGAAATGTAGGATGATGTTAACTCCATCTTCCTTGTGTTCCCCCGTGTTCCCAAGCTCTGTTCACCATCCCCAGCCCCTGAAACAGCTCCTCTGAAAGCAGATATGTCAGTCTTCGCTGTACAGGGAGTATTTTAAGGCTCTGAAAACAAAGTTTATTATAGCAGAGCTGCCAAAAGTGTAACCACTGCCATGCTAAAATATCCTCTGCCTCCTACATTTGTAACGTGGGAGTCTTTTATATCCTCTTTACTGCTGCTGAACCATGCATTTGTCTTGGCAGCAGATGTATGTAGACTGGGGTCTATTTCAGTGTCATGCAAAAGAGCTCTTAGGCTAAAAGATGTATTACAGCTTACTGGAAGGCTTGAAATTAACTGTACGATGATGCTGCATGAAGATAAAGAACCAGCAATTTCACTGAATTGTGATTTTATCCAGATGGGCTGAAAGATTGAACAGCGTTGCCATCTCCAAAGGTCTCCCTTTGCCAAATTAACTGTTGAGTTGAGTGAGAGCCATGAGGAAGAGACATTGCTGAACCAATTTTGGGAAAAGGTCTGCCTCTTTACCCGGTATGTCACAGGAGAAATACAGGTTTGGGGGATGGATTTGTATTTTTTTTTCATTCTTCACATCTGAGCTCTTGGCACAGCACCCCCTGCTTCTAATCGCAGCTTATAACTGCAGTTTAAATCAAAACCTGCCAGGATGGCACAGTTCCTATTAAAGTGCCCGAGCAGACCGGCTGTCCCCAGTCCCGTCCCCTGCTGCAAGCTGCTGGATGCTGAAGTGTGACCCATGGTGGCACTGGGACATGGCAGCAGGAGAGGCAGCTTAAAAAAGGTTTGGCCACTTACATGGTTGAAAACAAGTTAAAAAAAAATATAAACTTGCAAGATAAGGCAGAATCCCCTTTTTATTCCTCACTATAATATATTGGATAGGAATAACAATTAAGAAGAAAACAGTGTCTGGGATGCAGTGTCAGCCACCACCATCCCATCCATGGCCACCCTCCGGCTGCCCCGTCGCGTGTAGGGCAGGAGAGTGCCTTGAGCAGAAATGCTGCTTCTGGCTCTGCTCTTTACTGCAGTCATTTTGCACACTGAATAAAGCAGGGAAATTGCACACAGTCAGGTGAACGCAGGGCAGGCTGGTGAGGCAGATGTACTTGAAGGCAGAATTACAGCTGCAAAAGGGAATAAAGACATTTGCTAGCATTTCCTGCATTTTTAAATTGATCTTTTTGTGGGGTTTTGTTTGGTTTTCAGGGGGAGTGTTGTTTGCTTGGATGAAGCTATTGAGCACTTTTTCCATTAGTGAGATTTTTTTTTTCTTTCCTTTCATGTGTCAGCGAACCACACGCAAGCTCCAATCTCTGCTTCGTGGATCCTGAACTCCTGAAGCTGATTTTACCACTTCAGTAATAAGGTGAGTTACATGATGTGGTGGAAGAAGAAAGTGGTATGAGGAGCAGAGAAAAACATAGTCTCTCTGTACCAAGAGAACCCCCCAGAGCAGGGTTACTCCCCTATCCTGAGTCCAGGCACCTGATGACCCAGCAGAAACCCAGGAGGTCCTGGTTAAAATAAATTGAGTTAATTAATTGAGCAGCTGTGACATGGATGCCCTTCATCTTAAGTGCTTCCCTCCAAGAGGAGAAGGTGCTGTTGAGCTTGTTTATTGGTAATATTATTTCTCTAAAGCAACAGTTGTCCCATGTAGTGCCCTCTTGGCTCAGCACAGCTACTCTGGTGGCTCCGAGGTGGTTATTGCAGGTACCTGAGCTTCTGCTGGGATTTACTGGGGGCTTTTGGACACTGTGACAGTGTTTTCTATATGTTGAGACTGGAGAGAAGGAAATACTCTGGGCAGTTCCTATGTTATTGTCCTTGGAGAGCTGGCATTGCCTCCACTACAGTGGGGATTTTATGCTGGCTGACAGCTGGGAGGGAAGGGTGGGCTCTTCAGATTCCACAAAAACGATGGAAACCTGAGATGGTGCTTTCCTTCTGTCATGTACAGCAGGTCATGTTCTGGTCTGGAAGTCACTGGGCTGTGGATCAGGCACAAAGCTGAGGGAAATGCTGCTGGTTCATGGAAGAGTTTTTGGGGTGGGTTTTTTCAGCTAATCTATTCAGGCAAGTATAAGCCTTTAGTTTCTTCACCAGCATATGTTAAGCTAATAGTGGCTGGGTATTTCTCTGAGGCTGTAAAATAAGCTCGTTCATCCTTTCTCTATATTTGTGGCAGGGAGAACAGAAAAAATACAACAAAAAAGAAAGCCCTGCCGAACTCCTGCTGCCTCTCCAGACCGAGCCTCCTCCCTCCCTCCCTCCCCCAGCCACATTGCTGTCGTCTCCAGCAGCATCATGCAAATTGCAGGAGCAGGGCTGGGGGTTGAGTCCATGGCCGCCTTCCCATGGAGCCAGGGCTGCATCAGTTGCATCACCTGATCCACTGACAGCCCAAATTTCAGAGCTCGTGGGCAGCCGCTGTAGTCTTGGTGGCCAGATTTAGCAAAAAGCAGCCCTCACCAAAAAAATAAATAACCTCAGAAGAACTAGAATGAGGGCTGGTGTGTTAACAGTATCTCTGCTTGAAAAGCTGCAGAAATTCCCTGTGCACTTGGAACCTGGCTGTGTGCTTGCAATGCAAGCCTTAGACCCTCAGCAATAAGGCCTAGGAGGTATTGCAGGGCTGGTGCTGAGGTGCTGCTGTGTAATACCGGTGTGATGCATCTCTGCTGCCCTTTGAAGTCCACCAAGGAAGGGTTGCAAAAGCATCTCAGTGCAGGCGAGCTGCTCAAGAAAGTGAATTTTGTGTTGTTTTTCAGCTTTGCAGAAGTCCCCAGTGATACCCACATGTTCTCTGGATGCCTCGGCCGTGAGTTCGACCTGCATTGCATTCTGCGGGAGATACTGCTGCTGGGTTTGAACTTCATAGGGGAAAGGGAGGTTGTGGTGCTTAAAATAAAGGCAAAAGCCTAGAGAATACATTGTCTTGAGAGGGATTTGACTGGACTGGATCAGGATTAACCTTTTCCGTACCGTGTGTGTCCCCCTCTTCCTTCTGTGGCTATTCCAAGATTTACCAAGAAAACACCAGCTCCCCTTGAGAGTGTCTTGAAGGGCTTGAGATTTCAGACCTTGCCCCTACCCCACTTCTTTTCAGGTTTGAGGAGATGCTTTATTTTGGCTAATCCATGGGCATGTCACAGTGGCTGTGCCGACAGGCAGGGCTGGCCAAAGCAGCTTGGCCTGGACAGGGAGGCCAAAATCAGGAATTGCACTGGAGGAGAGCAAAGATTTGTGGAAATGGTTGAGGAAGGGAGGATGTGGAGTGAACATCCCTCCTCTCTCTCCAGCAGGTTCAGGACCTATTCTTTGATGTGTTTTACTGGTCCAAAAAGCAGAGCAGCCATCCGTCCTGCTGAATTCCTCCCACATTCTTGTGCTGCAGCGTGACTGGTGCAACTGCCAGCAGCTGGAAGACTGAAATAGCAGCTACCATTGCTTAGGCCCCACTGATTTGTCCTGTGGCTTTTCTATGCCCTTTAATCTCCAGTAACTAATCCCTCACTTCCTTGCGGTCTTTCTAATTCTGTGTCCTGTGCTGGTGCTTCCTGTAAACAGCGGGTCTGGTGGCCCGTAATTGAGGCTTTTGCTGGCTGCGCAAAGGGCATGTGGCAGGGCTGTTCTCCAGGCTGGATGCGGCCATTTCAGAAGGCTGAATAATGGAAATGAGGAGCCTGGTTCTCCTCTTCATACAGGCAGAAGTCAGGGCAAGCTGCGATGAGGCCAGTGAATAATTCAGGTGTAAAACCAGGACATAGAACACCAGGTTCCATCGCCCTAACCCAATACCTCACACTTTCTGGTCTCCAGAAACCATGGATAGGCCCGTGCTTGGAAGCACAATTGGAGTAAACTGTGTGCAATGAGGTCCCTGTGGCACACACTTGCACTGGTACTTGCTCTTCTCTGCAGGAGTCTCAACTTGAGCAGAAGCCACGAGCAGATCTTCCTCAACCCTTAATAACCACATCTCTGGTCTAAAACTTTGAATGGAGTCCTAAAATTAAGGGCAGAGCTGAAGGTCTGTGCTGATTGAAGGCTTCTCCTGGTGTTCTTCTGCCCAAGGACTTGGTCCTTCGCACTCCTGTAGATATGAAGCCTCCAAATGCTCCAGTGTGTGCTCTGACAGCAAGGGAGGTGCAGAAGACATTTTCCGACCAAAATATCTTCAACTGTTTTTTGGCTTCATGTTGTCGAAAGATTTGGGGTATGAGATACCAATCCTCAAGCCTGAAAGTTAATTTTCTCCTGGTGAGTTCATGTTAAAGTGATGGTTTTCAGCTGAAAACAGGTTTTCAGCTTTTTTTCTCATCTGAAATCTCCTCCCTCTGGGTTTCTGTTGCATGATTGTTTACATGGAACCCTCCACAGATCTCTGAGCATCCACCAAACCACACCATTTCAAAGGTGTGCATTGCAAAGCCTGTTTTCACTTCTGAAGGCACAACGTCAAGTCCTGGTGCTTCAAAGGAGCCATGGCCAAGTGTGTGTGGGGACAGTTGGCAGCAAATACGTGGTAGATCTGAGTTTTCCTGTGAAATGCCAATGCCCCGGTCATATCTCTGTGTGGTGCCTGCATCCCGGCTGGCTGATGGGCTGAGACATGAGTGAGGGGTCTCCTTGCCTAGCACCAGGGTTGAACAGAAGCAGGCAGGAGGAAGCAGGTGAGGAGCTGGCTTTCTGGCTGCCCACGCAGCTCCAGCCTGACAAAACATTGGCAGGAGCGACCCCAGAGCATCCTGTGGTGATCGGATGGAGGAGGTGGTTCCCTTAATGCACATTTCTCCAAGCCACCTTTCCCTCGTGCATGAGGTGCTGCATTACCACAAGATTGAGCTGATTCTGAAACAGAGCCTGACGTGAAGTCAGACTAAAGCAAAGCTCCTGCAAGCCGTTAGGTGTTTGCCTGAGTCCTGCTGGAAGCATCGCAAGTGTAGATGAAATTGTTCTGCAGGTATTTACGCCCGCTCCCCCTGGCCTCACGTTGACAGTGTGCCTCCGCATCTCCATTCTTTCCAACAACAGGGATGGATGCAAGCAAGCCTTGAGAGGGTCAGAAAAGCTTTGCCCAGCAGCAGCAGGAGTCTTTGAGACCCGACGCCAATAATCCTCGTCTGCAGTTGGTCCCTTTGGCTCCAGTCACTGCTGAGTTTGCTGGTGGATAAAACCACTGTGTTGGATCAAATCGATACTAAAGGAGACTTCACAAAAGTTAATAGCTAGTGGTCAAGAAGAGTTGCCAGACTCTTGCTTTCTCAGTAACTAATAAAAGTGCTTTTTAACACAATTAATGTCACGTCTTTCTAAAGACTGAAGGAAATTGGAATTGAGACGTTTCTATTTTGACAGACTCAGTGGAAAACTTCTGTTCAGACTGGTAGGAATGAAACCAATAAATTTCTGTAGAAACTTTCTGAATTCAGCCTTCAAGATAATAGATAGGCTGTTCTGACTGGATAAATAAACTCTGTTTTTATAAGTGTTTAAAGACCTTCAGGATGACGAAGTGGAACATACTTCAAGTCTCCAAAGATGGGAAGTGGCTTCTGAGTCAAATGCCCTCCCATGCCAGGGCTCATATTTTAGGCTGAGATCACTCTTTTTTGATTTGTTGACAGCTTTTCTGTCGTGTTTTGAAGGAGGAAAAAAAAGGGGGGGGGGGGAACGTCCCAGGCTGAAAATAGCAGTGAAACATTCCCCAACTGGCAAACCTGCTCTTAAAGAAGGCTTCCCGGGGGACATAAAGCTCCAGCTGCAGCCCAGAAAACTGCCTCATCGAGCGATGAGTGAGGTGGAAAATCCAGTCTTGGATGACACCAGACCTCCCTGAGCACTGCTCCTTTCTGGACTGTGGTGAAGCTGATGCAGGGCACCTGAGGAAGGTGGTTTTGGTGCCTTGAAGTCGAATGCCAGAGTGATTGGCAAGGTGCTGAGGAGCCAAGAAGAGGCACCGGAGTATTTCATGGGCTGGCCCAAGGAGCTCAGTCTCTGCTTTCCCAAAGAGAAAGGGAAATAAGATTTGGTCATGGCTTGTGAGGTACAAAAGTGATGGAAATGGGGGAGTAATGGGATTTTCAACTTAGTAGGCAAAGTCCTGCAAGATGCCTGGAAATGGATACCAAATTAATCCAGCCTGTGAACAAAAAGCTCTATTATTTAGAAGTCATTAATCAGGGAAGTAACTCAGCAAGGCTTGTGCAGATCCTCCACTGCTGAGAATGCTTTGATCAAGACTCGTTGTTGTTTCCCTTCCCCCAAAGCAGATGCTGTAAGGCCGGGTTTTGCTTGCTGCGGAGCCGAGGGGGAGCAGCAGAGGCTCTGGAGGAGGCTTTGACTTGTGTTCAAAAGATGGCCCAGGAGAGGAAAGGCACAGCAGCATCCCTCTGGCTCGGTGTGTGAGCTGCCCTGCACCTCCGCTGCTGCTTCAGAAGCACCTCCTGGTCTCTGGTTGCTGCTACTCAGGAGTGGGGGGGCTCTGTTTGAGCAGGGGAAAAAAATATCTGCAAGTAGCAGGATCGCACTGATGCTGGCTGTAGGAAGCACGCGTTCCTGCTGCCAGAGACACCACAGTTGCTACAGCAACTGCAAAGCACAGAGACGAGCACCCTCCCTCTGCCACCATCCATACCCCAAAATAAGGCAGAGCAAGGAAGGTGCTGGGGTGTGAGACACAAGGGCCCACAGCTGCACTGCACCAGTGCTCTGCTCCCATCCCACCACAGACACTACCCGTGCACGCTCCATGCCCCTCAGTCCTGCTGAGTCCTGGTTTCCAGGTCCGTTCCCAGGTTTCCATTTCTTTCCCTACATCTGCAACCTACCCAGGCACCTGAGCAGCCCAGCCTGCCTTCTCCTCTCCCCACAGGGGTCCTCTGGGTCAGATGCTCAGCCCCCAGCGCTGTCGGGATGAGAATGTGATGCTGGGGATGCTGCAGGGAGCAGCGCAGCTGGTGGGGGAACGGGAGGCTCCCACTGAGCTGTTTTGCAAGCGCCTGCCGTCTCATCGCCGGTTAAATCGGGCTCTCCGTGGCTCCCAGCACTGCGCCATCCTGCTGCGGCAAAAGTGCCTGGCTTCCCCCGGTGCTGCTTGCATAAATATTTAATGTCAGGAGGAGGAACTGCTTTAAGAAATGCTTCGGTGCTTGCATCCAAACAGAAGGTTGTTTCAGGTGGCCAGAGCAGGCGCACACACACACACACACAAAAAAAAAGCTTTAGCTGTATTTTTTTCAGAATTGTTCCTCTATTGAAAAGGTAGAGGCATCATGATGAAGCATGACAGGTAGGGGGAAAGCAAGGAGGTTTGGGGTACCTGGAGGGAGGAGGGACAGCTGGGGTCTGTCCTGCATACTCTCCCCACCTCCATGCAACTGTCACCCGCTCTCTTACACTAAAATGCTTTAAAGAGGTGCCAGGTTTGGAGCTTTAGTGGAAAATGCCTTAAGACTGCCTGTCCTCAGACCTCAGCTGGGCACTCTGTCCTCCCTCCAGCCCTGGATGCATCAGGTGTGTTCTGCAAATGGAAATTCAAAGGCATCCACCTGCCAGAGGCTTCCCAGAGATCTATTGCAGTTCCTCACAAAGCAGTTTGAAAAGCCTGGATAAAACTGCAGTGGGAGCAAATGCGTTAGCCACAGCCAAAGCATGCATCAGGCCGTCCTTAACACAGCTGGCAGCTTGAGATGGGGCTGACCCAAAGGGGAGGGTTGGTCCCCTCCCAGGGCTCCCAGCTCAGGTGCTCTGGTGGGGGGAGCGAGCCCACGTCCTCGCAGGTGTCACTGTCACTGTGGGGCAGCAGCTGTCCTGTTCAAACTGGGGGCTTTATGCCCCCTTTCCAGAAGACGTTGGGCACAAGTGCTATTTAGTCATTACTGGTGCTGACACCAAGCACAGCACCACTGTGGTCTGCACAGGGCTGGGAGTACAAAGAAACAGATTCAAAGCCATGCAAAGTGTCATGAAAATGCAGGTTTTAGCAGTGGGAATGCTGAATTCTGCAACAAGTGTTTGCAAACTGCAGCCCCTTCCCATAGAGCCGTAGTTCAATTAGGTTTTCAGATTAATTACGTGCAAAGGAGGGTGTCAGTCACTCCTCAGCACTGACTTTGCACGAGGGCAGTGCTGCTGGTCTGTTCAATAATTTATGTGCTTAATATCAGAGGGTAGCACTGGGGGAAGGTCCCTGTTGCTGCAGGCCAAAGGATGAAGCATCCTTCCAAGAGAGACGGTCTGATTGCAGGGAGCCCTTACGGCATTCATGAAGCACACCAAGATGCATTGGTTTTAATGGGGATGCGATCTCTTAATTACCACAGCCTGCTGAAGAGATCCCAGTACAAAACCTCCGTGTACACTCAAGCCCCTGCCTTCAAGCAGGACCCAGCCAGGCTTTGAAGGGTTTTCAAAAAAAAAAAAAAAAAAAAAAAAAAAAAAAAAAAAAAAAAAAACTCCAATCCAGCAGTTAAATCAGTGTCTCAGCCCTGCTCAGAGGATGTGTAGGATCAGGCCTTGCTTATCTCCTTCCCCCTCCCCAGCCCTGCCTTCACACTAACCTACTTTCTTGCTTCGTGGAAAGAACATCTTGGATTATGGTGCTGCAAATGAAAGGATTCAGTCATTGCATCAGGCGAGTCGCAGGTAAGCGCAGGGTTTAATGTCAGCTTGTTGGCAGCTTCTTTATTCCCCCTTTTTTTTTTACTCCTGCTTTGCACAAACAAGCCGTCTTTGTGTGGAAGTTCATTTTCCTTTTCAGCCAGGGCATTTCTCAATGTGGCTTTCCAATAATCCTTGTGGTGCAGATAAAGCAGAGCCAAAGCAGATCTCTTTCACTGTTAATCTGCAAAGTGCCCCGATCCCATCCAGGACTGGGGTGCAGCTCACGGCAGGGCTGTCCCCTCTGTCCCAGGGGATCTCTTTGTCAGCCCGTTCCTCCCAGCCACCTCCGTCTGCCTCCCCGGAGCAGCCACCAACCTGCTTCCAGCCTGGCACAGCACCTTGGTGGCCCTGTCCATCTCCTGACAGCTTTCCAGCCCCAGCTTCCAGCCCCTGCAGCTCCTCCACCCTCGCAGACCGCCCTCTCCACCTCGCAGGAGCTGCAGGCTGTTTTTGCAGTCGCAGTGCTCATCTGGTCACTGTGGGGTCATCCAGCCAGATCTGCAGCGGGACGGGGCTGGCACAGAGGGAGATCTGCTTTTAAATCACTAAGCTCCCCCCAAATCCAGCATCATCATTCAAATGCCAATATATATATATATATAATAATAAGAAACTACCATACAGCCATCAGTTGCTGCCATGTTGATATATTTCAGATGCAAGTCCTGCAAATGGGGAAGACCTAATTTATGTGCACCTTTGGATTAACAAGTTCACAGCATTCTCTCAAGGAACCAACTTCTTCTCCAGGGAAACATGGTTCTCCCCAGCCCTGCATGAGGTCTCCAGCTATGAGCCCAGCCAGAAGAAGCATCGGGGGTGCAGGCAAGAGGAAATGCAATGCTACCCATTCTGGCAGCTTGGCTGTCTCCTGGTGTGTCTCAGGCTGAGTGACCATGACATGGGCCACCAGCACGGACTGTCCTCCCGAGGAAGGTGCAGAGGTGGAAAGATGGAAAAGGGTTGTGAGCAGTGGCAGCTCTGGGGGGAGCAGAGGAGGTGGCAGGCCTGGTGGGAAGCTCATTTTGGATCACGCTCACCCATGACCATCTTCCTCATCCAAAGCAAATGCAATGAAAATATTGCTGAGGGGAAAAAAAATAAAATAAATGCAGTTCCCAGCCTCTTCCAGTGCCCCTCTTCTCCTAACTGAGTCAACCCCACGGAGCACGCAAGCCTGGGCTGTTCCAACGTCCCTGCCTTCAGCACCTGCAGGGCAGCACCACCAGCTCCCAACCCCCTTAGGGACATTTCTGCTCCAGGAACCCCCCTTTTCTTGAAACCCCAGCCTGATGATTGCCACCAGTTGTCACCGTTTTGTCTCATCTTTTTAGGAACAGCTCCCCCAAGCACTGGGGATGCTGGGGACGTGGTGTTTGCTGGCCCAATGAGGGTCAGGTTTGAGGAGAGCCAGACTGCAGGCTGGCTGGCATTTTCAACACGCAAAATGATATTTTTAATGACCTTCTTCATGTCTTTCAGAAAAATATAATGGATATCAGAGCAAAAAAGCCACAGTCGGGTAGGATTGGGAAGTTTCTGCATGTCCTGCTGTTATTTGCTGGAGATGTTCCTTTTCCCTGACTGGGACCGGTGCTCCCACTTTGAGCCCAGAGTGGCATCTGTTAGGCTCAGGCTCCCTCTAGTGCCTCTACGTCCTGGTGTCCCTGCTTCTCCAGCTGGCTTCTCCAGGGCCATTTGTCCCTGGGGACCGTCCTTCGTCCCTACTCCCCTCCAGCATTGCTGGTGTGGGCTTACACCACACCCAAGCCCTGTTTGTCTTCTCCCCCTGCCCAGTAGCTCAGCGGTTTTTAGGAAGGCTCCAAAGCCCATGTCAAGCAAAGTCCTCTGGGCTCCTTCCAGCCAGCACCTGACCCTCTCAGCATGTGGATGTGTTGGCATTAAGGGCACCCCATGTTCTGCCCGCCTTTCACCATGGGCTGGGGCAGAACCAGGAAACGCTGGGGGAAGTTTCTCCCATGCCCATCCTCCATAAATATCAGGACGCCACCAAAATGCCGTGCCAGACGTCAACAAAGTTCTGCCCACCTCTCTTTTCAGGGGGTTTCTCAGAAAGCAGCGATGCTTTTCTGATCTATCCCCAAGGGCATCAGCACAAAAGCCACATCAAACCCAACAGGGATGAATTGTGTAATGTGAGGGCATCGACAGAGAAGACACTGTTGTCAGAGAAACTTAAGAGATTTTTTGTTTTAACTTATGATTTATTTATTATTTTTTGAGAATTATTTTGCAGCAGTAGTAATTACCACCCTTTTTAATGAGCACAGCTCTTGTAATGGATGACACGCAGGATAACATGCACTAATTACGTTTGTAATCTCTAAAAGCATGGTTGAAGGTTTCAAACCAGCTGATCGGTCTTGGTGAGGCTGTAATTGGAGACACAGCAGCTCATTAGCGCTTGGGAGAGACTCAAGGGGTCACAGCCACCCAACAGTGCACGTTGGGCTTGATCCTGCCCTGGATCATGCTTGCTTTTTTGGTATTCTGCCCTGGATCATCCTTTCCTTTTTGGTATTCTGCATTTGCTTACAGCGTGTTATAAACAACCCTGGAGGTACCATGCTCAAACCCATGAAGGGAATGCAGTGCCACAGTTTTATCTTACTTGAAAGAGGATTGCCAAGACCGTAAAATAAAAACTTTTGTTTCTTCCTGGTAAGGAAAGCTCGGAAATGAGTGAAAAAGGTCAAGAGTTTTCTTAATCCAGTGGCCAAGGTACGGGCAGGGTGCTTGCTTCTGCCTTCTGCACCGCAGTGGGGGCAAATGTTTTTCTAGGACTCGCTTTTGCCGGCCGCCAAGCTGCTCTCGTTGGGCTGTGAGGGGACGTTCGCACCTGGAGGATTTGGGCAGTGCTGCTTCCATCTATCTGTACAGCGTGTGCCAGCTGCCCGGAGGGAACTAACACAGCGAAAAACGTGCAACTTAGGTTTCGTTGGAAACAAGCACTGAAATTAAATTCCGTTAGCTTTCTTTTTCCTGACTGCTTTCACTCCAGCCTGGCCACTTTCCCCGTCTGTCACGGACAGCTTATTTTTCCCATTTTTATGACAGGACGAGGCGACGAGCCGGAGGGACGGCAGGGCGGCCAGCGGCTGGTTTCTTCCTTCCACCCCGGCCCTCTGAAGCAATTGCAGCCTGTCGGGCAGCTCAGGCGCCATGAGGGGGGCGGAACGCCCCGGTGGGGGCCATGCCGCGGGGCGGAACCATGCTGCGGGGCGGAACCATGCTGCGGGCGGTGCGTGTTGCGCCCCGGAGCGTTCCGGGGTTCCGGTGCCGGCCGGCGCCATTTCCCAGCAGCCCCCGGCCGTGGCCTTTCTTTTCCGGTGCGGCGGCAGCAGCTGCGGTTGGGTGAGTGTCGCCATCGGTCGCGATCCGCCGCCATCCGCCTCCATCCGCGGCCCGACATCGGCGCGGCGGGCCGGGAGGGGAGGCGGGGAGCCGGGCGGTCCGATCCGAGCGCCATGTCCGTGTCTGTGTCCCGCAGGTGCAGCCATGGCCAAGTCCAAGAACCACACCACGCACAACCAGTGTGAGTCGGGGCCGGGGTCGGGGGGCGCGGGGCCGGGCACGGCCCTGTCAGCGGGGCCGGGGTGTGTGCGGGGGCAGCTGCCTTCTTGTTCTGTTAAAGAGCGGCCCCAAATCTCTGGGTTCAGGGCCTCGGTGCCAAGGGGGTGGAGTGCTGCCCTCGTTTGAGTCTAGCCAGGGTGCGAAGGGTCGGGTGACTTGTAGTGTTAGGGGAGATTTAAGAGGAAGCGGGTGCAGCAATTTAACGGTGGTTGAAGTTTTTATTTGAGTTGTTTCTTTGTCTTCCACGTAGCCCGCAAGTGGCATAGGAATGGCATCAAGAAGCCCAGGTCCCATAGATACGAGTCCCTCAAAGGGGTGAGTATGTCTGTTGATATTTTAGGGCTGATCGTTCCCATCACAAAATTCAGCCTTGGTGTTTCTTACTTTGGTTGTCAGCTTTTTAGCAGATGGGTGCTTGTGTTCCAGAGGGTCAGAACCACTGGGGGTCTCTCTCATCGTGTGCTCACCTTGCTGGCAGCAGTGATAGTTCTAACCCATGTGAAATCTGCATTGCACGTCTACAAAACTGATCTTGAGTTACTGGCAAATTTTGTCTCTGTCGCACATCAGTTGTTTCACCACTTTTCTCTGCTTTGATTCCCGCTGTGTCTTCTCTGTACCCTCCAGCATTGTGTCACTGGCTGTGCTAATACACAGAAGCTCATTCAGAAAGTGAGAGGAGTTGGCTTTTCTGGATGGTGTACATGGAAATGGCAAAGTCCTGCTTTTCCTGAGGTTATACACATGGTACACCACTGTCTTTTTCCCATGTTTGAAAGAGACAGAAAAAGCAGGATGTCCTGGCTTCGGAGGGGGCTGTGGTTCCGTTTGCCTTGTAGATGTGATGATTGGCTTTTCAGAGGTGGTGTAAAAGCTTGTCTTTTGCCTAGCTCAGTGAGGGCTCAGCACCCTAAAAACAGCTGGGCTGTTTCTGAGTGTGTCCTCTCACCAAGAGCTTGCAAGTTGAGGTGGCAAAAATCCTGTGTGGACCAGGTGAGCTGCTGTTTTCAGCAAAGTAACGGGTGTTTCTCAGTGGGATGCTGACAGTTCTGAGAATTGCTCCTAGCCATGAAAGGATGTGCTGTGAGCCACTAGTGGACAAAAAAATAAGGAGCAGCTCTCCTCCATGCTGGTATATTTTTCCTTTAATATAAAAAAGAAAGGCCCAAGGAAATGGTGTTGATCTTTGCCAAAGGATTGCATGTGTGTATGCTCGCCTGGCAAGATTTGTTTGTGATGCTTCTGATTAAGAATGTACCATGACACAGAAATGAAGTTTGTTGTGTTTACATTTTTACTCAATTTATCCTGTTCTTTCTATATATTTATTGCTGGGGCTTGGGATTCTTCTTTGTTTAGAAATGAAAGAAAATAGTTTAAAGGATGGCTATACCTGGTTAAAAGAACTCTGTTGAAATAAGAAAACCAAATGAGAAAACTTACTTGAATTAATTGCAGCTAACATTATCGTTTTCCTTTGTTTTTATAGGTTGATCCCAAGTTTCTGAGGAACATGAGGTTCGCAAAGAAGCACAATAAGAAGGGGCTGAAGAAGATGCAAGCCAACAATGCCAAGCAGGCAGCTCTGCAGAAAAAGGACTGACGTGGTTGAAGACCAAGAACCAGTTTTCCTGTTGTCATGTATTAAACCATTTTGTACAAATAAAATTGGACACAGCGAAGTCTTCACCTCCTGAATTTGAGGAGAACCCTAAAAAACGTCCTGAGCTGTATTTTAAATGCCAGTCGTGTCGTCATGTCTGCATGTAGCAGCCAGTGTGTGGCCTTGTTCTGTGGCAGGTCAGCAGGAGGGGTTGTGTATCAGTATTCTCAGCCTCCAGATGTATGAGCTAAAACAGCTGCTGCCTCAGTGCTGCAATTGGCGGTACAGCGTATGAACAGCTACAGGTTGGCAGCCTGTTTCCAGTTTGTGGAGTGGTACAGAGTGAAGCTTTAAAATATAAACCAGAAGCAACGTGTTCTGTTTTGCTTGGGCTCTTAGATGATAGTATTCAGTGAAGGTTGAACTGGTTTTGATACTGGCGTCCACGTTCAGAGCTCTCATACTGCAATTTTTGCAGTAGTTCTTAGTGTTGTCAGAGCAAGATCAGGCTTCCAAGGGCTATCCAAGCATCTGCTGCTTTAATGTTCAGGTAGGGTAGCTACAGCAACAGAAATCCTGAGAAACAGGAGGGTTCTGAGCACCAGCTGCAGTGTTAGAGGTTGTAGCAATTAATTAATTAACAAGGTTTGTGGTGTTTTCTAAAATGCTTCAAGTAAAGTGAGAATAGGGATATAGGACAATATAAAATACCCAGGTTTTCATAGCTACTGTAACAAAACAAAAAAAAAAGTCCCTATCTGATGAAGCTTGCTGGCTGGTGAGATCATGGGAGTAGTACAGGAGACGTGGTGCCATGACAGGGCTGTTACTGTCACGTAGATAGAGGTGGACTTGGCTTTCCAGGTCACACCAGTCAGCAAAGCTGGTTAAGAATGAGTGGTTTTGGTACTGAAGCCACCTGTTAAAAGGCAATGGACCTTTCCTGGAATTGCAATTGCAAGAGTTGTCCACCTGGTGGTGTGAGTTCACTAAGCAGCTCAAGAGCTGGAGGTGTGCAAGTAACTTGTGACTTTCCGGTACAGCAGCAAAACACCTGCTGGATGGAAAAAAAAATGCAGCAAAACATCCAATTAGTGTAAGTGACTTAAAAATAGCTTAGCTAATTACTAGAATGAAGTACTATCTTGAAACAAAGTAAGTATTTTGAATACTGTGTGGCCTGAAGTGATTCCACAAGACTCTTCCCAATTTCCGAACACTTCTCTTTTTTTTTTTTTTACTAATAAAAATACCACTCAGCTGTAAACCAAGCAATATAAAGTGATTTACTAACTTAAATCTCAGGAGTTGAGGGTTCTTGCAGTCTGAGCAGAGTGCAGCCCCCACCTGTATGAGTCCTGCTGCATGCACCTCTTGAACTCTTCTGGAGGTTGAAGCTTCTCATCTGGAAGAACTGTGGCTGTGTGAGAGCAACATGTGGGTAAGGAGGGGTGATGTGCTGGGGAGGTTGGAGAGTGAGCAGTCACCCCGTTTGTATCACTGTGTAGAATCTGCTAAATAGCCGGGACAGGCTGCCTGGTCCCTGCTGCCTTCAGGTAAGCCAAAAGCCTGTGCTTTTGGTTCCTGGTGATGGCAATTGTCCCTGTAAAGTTTTTTGGCAACCCATAAGTCACCTAGTGACCGCTCCACGGTGATTAAATCTTGGTAGCACCAGTGATACCCAAGTACCTTTGAGCATCAGTGGTCTTTGGGTTGTATGGCAGGTGCCTTCCTTGGAGTGAGATTGCCGACAAAAGCAGAACCCCTAGCTGCAGTTGCAGTTAATGGGCACCTCGCCTCAGGATGCTGCTGGTCCACCCACCTGAATGAAGGACTGTGTGCTGCTGGCCTGCACTGTGACAGTAACTAAAAGAAAACGCTTTCTAAAGAGATGGCTTGGTGTTTTGCTGCACCTTCGCCCATGTACCCAACCTGCTTTCAGTTCTACCTTATACATCTCCCACTAAGGCTTGCCTGTCTAAGAAGGTGGCTTTCATCTCTGCGTCTTCCCCAGAGGGCTCATGCTGTGAGTAGAATACACCCACAGGATGTGGTTTGAGGGAAGAGAGAGAGGCAGGGGTTGTACTGTGAAAAGGATCTCGGCACATTAATGAGAAGCAGAGGGGGAAAAGTGGGCTTCCAGTGGCTCCACAGAACTGGCCCAGGCCTGCCTCGTTGCAGTCTTTTCATCTTGCTGCCCTTCATGCTGCCCTTCAGAGGGACAGCTTCCCAAATATGGGCTTGCTGACTTTCTGACCAAAATAGCGGCTGCGTGACAAAATGCAGCACAGAGGAACGTAACCTTAATCCAGGCATCATTGTGAACCAAGAGACAAGAATTTGTGAGCTTCCACGGCAGCTCGGTGTCAGGTTCGTTGCCTGCACCCCACCGTGATTTTCCTGCACACGTGGTGGTCCTGCAGGACGCTGCCTGGACATAGCTTGTATCACCCATCGCAATTTCTGACCCCGTGACAGCTCAGTTCATGACTTCCCTCCTTCCCTTCCTTGTGGCAGGCATCGTGCCAGCCCAGAAGGGAAAGCTGCAAATGGGTGTCAGTGCTGACGTGGCTCCATCGTGGGTCTTAGGCGCTTTCACTCGCCTGTGAAATCATCTAAATTCTGCCTTGCTTTGTGTTGGTTGAGGGAGTTCCATGATCCTTTTTGGGAGGATTATATCTGCAAAGCACAGGAGAGGGAACTGGCAGCTGTGGCCCACTTGAAACTATCCCCATTATGCACAGCTCTGTCATCTTTGACATTTGAAGACTTCAAAACTTCTATGACTAAGTGCTTGGTATCCCACAGGAAGCCAATGTGTTTGAGAGAGTCTCTCTGCTTAGCTACTGCCGTACATCAGGTTACATGTTTTGTACTTGCTGCTGACGACTTCTTCCCTTTGCAGTGAAGAGGACTCAGTAAGTTCTAGTTCAGCTTCTTTTTTCCCTTCAGTGAAAATAAGAAATAGGGTGTGAAGGGCACGTAACCAAATACCGCATATCTCATTTTGCAAAGGTGAGCAATTGCACTGAAGGGGAAGTGTACAGAAATGCAGAGGAAAAAACAAAGCAGTGGGAAAGGCTCTGATTGGGCAGAGTAGTCACCAGGGATGTGGATGTTCATTGTGAAAATGAAAAGCAGGACTGGACACATATTGCTCTGCTCCCCCTCACCACCTTTCAGTATTGTGCTCAAGCAAAAAATAAGAACATGAGTTCTGCTTTGCCCAAGTTTCAGAGCTGTTGCAGTCATTTATGACAGGGTATTTGATTTGGCACAGTGAGATGTTTCTCTGCTGTATCTCAGTTCACTGCTGCTATCATGGTGGTAAATGCATAACTGTAGGAGAGATGCCTATGTTTTATTAGGGGTATGCCTACAAAATGTTCTCTCTTTTCATGTAGTCAGTCCATACAGCAAAGTTTTACTGAGAGGCACCTTGAGTATGCTGAAAAAGCTGCAAACCAAGGTAGGAATTAAATCTACTATCGGCTAAATTGAGCAGATCAAATGGCCTGAGAACTGCGGCCGTGTCTGGTGGCACGTACTGCTGTCACCTGGCAGCACAGCACCCTTTCTTAAGGGGGGGGGCAGATGGTTAAGATAACACAGATTTGTGGGCTGTTACGGAGCATTGAATGGCTTTTTGCCTTTTTTTTTTTTTTTTTTTTTTAAGTGTGAATATTTTGATGACTATTTTTATTTTTTTCTAAGTAGTGCTTGTGTATGTGTCACATTCCTTGGATGTCTCTGGGCACCAGAATTTAACAAAAACATGCAGGGAAAACTGCAAATTTATTTGGAGTTACGTAGACGTGTGGACTTCTGGGTGTTCTTCAGTCATCATTAGCACAGCTCCATGCACATCCCCTGTGTGGAGGGTTTACCCGAGCTGGTCCTGTGCTAGTTACAGGTTTGTCAGCCATCTAAGTTGCTCGGCTGTCTGTCAAGCTGTGTTACATTCCTGATGCAGTTGCTCCTGTGTTTTAGCCAGCAGTGAAATCCACCCACAGCGCTCCACCCCATGGCATTTGCTGGCTTACTCTTGGAGAACAGTCAGTGTGCTGAGACAAATGGATCTTGCAGCAGTTTTTCTGACTTCACGTGCTGACCTGCTGGCACCTCTGGTCTAAGGACTGAAAAAGCCCAAATATTCCCCAGCATGGCTGCTCTTCTACAGAGAAGTTTCAGCTGCTAAAAGACCTTGGTCCCTTGGTCCTCTTCCTCTCCAGCCACTGCCGTTCCTGTTTTGCTCTCAGGGAAAAGAGTGGGGCAGTCAGTGAGGTTGTTGTGGGTCACTGCTGCCTGTGCCCTTATTCCTGGGGCTTTTGGACAAAGGGTATAGAGCTGAGACATGGCTGGGTGCCTCCCCCCCAGCCTTTGCAGCCTCCTTTTCCCTGGGGTCACAACAGTCCAAACCTTCCCCCAGGCCACCAAGAAGGACAAAGGAGGGCTTTAATCTGGGAAAGTTCCTTATTTCTTCTCTTGTTCACCATTCAGTGAGCCAAAGCCTGTTCTTAATCGGTGGTAAATGCCTTGGAGATGTCCCTGTTGGGTATTTGGTCAGGACAGAGGAAGACAATGGGGCTGTTGGTGGTACCTGCTGAGATGAAATGTGGGTATGGGTTGCCTGTAGGCTGGGTGGCTGTGGGGAGATTTGGTGTCCCTGCCACCTTTCCAGGGTAGTCAGAAAGAAAAAGAAATCATTTTACAGCTGTGGCATTGCAATAGTTATGAGCATGGCTGAGGCCCAGGTGTCTGCACTTCTGTGCAGGTTTCCAGGCCTACGTAAAATGTTTCAGGTGTTTCCTTAGAAGTAGTTCTCAGTGGGACTTGTGAAATGACTTTTGCTGCTTGAGAGGTGGAAAATGATAATCATAGAACCATCTAGGTTGGAGGAAAATCTTCAAGATCATCAGGGCAGCAGGTTCACTGGAGACAGAAGACTAACAACAGTCTTTCCCACCACAACGCTTCAACCCAACACCTTTCTTTATCTTCATTGGCTTCTGCTGCAGTTCTGCTGCATTAGCAAAATCTTTGGGGTGGGCTCAGGAGGAAGGCAGGGAGTCTCTTTTCAGAGACTTTCTAAAGGGGACTCAAACACAGGGGGGTCTGAGGTGGATTTCAGCTAGGGTGGGAAGGTTGGCATGACTCTTGCCTTTGGGTAGTAGTACTGAACGCACATAGCGAGATGCAGCACAGGCCCCTTGCTGGCCCCAGCTCTGCTGTGGCACCAAGGGCTCAGGATGCTCAGGGAGGCCTTCTGGGTCTTCCAGATGTTTGCATTAGGAGTGTTCCTAAAATATCCTGGATTTTAAGGAAAATCTCCTGCCCAAGCTCATTTCCTTAGTTTCTTTGATGTTACAAACCCTGCTTGGGTAAAACATTTGGCACTTGTCCAGAGGAAAAGCAGAGCTATGTCCTTCCAACCAACCACTCTTGCACCCTCGCTTCACCAGTTTTAACCTTGAGCCTGCTTAGTTTGAATTAACAGTATTTCAGTACAGCCTTGAATGCGGGCGTGTGTCAGGTCAAAAACACAGCTGCTTAATGTGTTGTTTCCATGGAGAAGATGTGTTTTAAGAGGAAAGGAAGAAGCAAGGATGGTAGTGGCATCTCCCCTGGGGTCAAGGGCAGCACCTCTAGTGCTTGCACCAGAACAGCTTGGTGCTGTGCCCTGCCAATGTTTATTTTGCTTGGGTAAACGTTTGATTTTAGCAACATGAATGCAATGCGTGAGCCATGCTGGGGTGTAATTCAATGGGAGGAGGCAGCGATGTGAAAGGAGAGCTGCTAATGCTGCAGGAATGCCATGCTTCCTTGGGAAGAGAGAAGACAGTGCCTGGGACGTCAGGGACAGTGCCGCTCGTCTTCCTGACTCTGCTGCCACCCTGTGTGTGGCTCTTAAGGCTGTATCAGGGTCATGCCCTGCTCAGAACCCCTGGGGCCCAAATGGATGTGATTTCTAAGGGGAAAATGGTGGGGTTCAGTTTCAGTGTGGGGTGCTGTTGGGCCATGGTGCTGGTCTCTCACAGTGCCACCTGCTTTCCACAAGGCAGTGTGAGATAGGAAGAAGGCACCCAGTCTGGCTTAGGATTGGCTTTTATTAGTGTTTCCAAATAAAACAGAGGTTTTCCTTCTGTGTACGCCACAGGGTGAACATCAGGATGGCAAGGAAGAGGGAGAGGCATCCCTTTGGGACAGCCATGGTGACACTGGGGAGGTGTCTCTCACAAAGGGTTTTGTTGATGGCATAAGTGGTTGTTAATTCATGTTTCATCACTAAAATGCTGCCGACGCTCCAGTTAAACCAGCAGATACCAGTGCTGGCCCCTGCTGCACTCGTGGATTTGGTGAGGAGACGTGGCATGACGGGGACACAAAATGGTGGCTTCCCGCCAGGCACTTGCAACACTGAGGAGTGTTGCCCTCAGTTGTGAGGTACGGCCCTCACCTAACCGCCAAGGAACGACCATCAGAGGCACTCGGTATCAACGCGCTTTATTTTCCTGATGGCCACCCTTCTCAGCACTCAGTCTTCATGCCGGTAGCCAGGGGATTGAACCCAGGAGCAGAGCGACGGAGCTGGAGGGGTTTAGGAGATGCAGGCGGTCGATCCGGCCTCGGATTTATTCAACTCCCTTCATGAACTCCAGGAACTCTGCCAAGTGGGAGACATTGGAGACGAGGGCTGTTAGGTGGGACTAGAGTGCTTTCACAGCTGCTGGAGTACACTCTTGGCAGCCCTCCATAGCCATTTCTCTTTTTCCATCCCATCAATGTGTGAGAGGCCGAGGGATGGCTACTGCTCCCCTGGACGTGGCGAGAGCTCCTCGTGACTGCTGATGGAAATGTCAGCAGTGCCCAGGGTTGCCCTTGGCCACAGACTCAGTTCAGAAAGGGTCCAGGAGCCTTTTGGGCAGCACTGTATTCAAAAGGAGAGCCCTTCTGGGCTTGTGTTTAGGTGGCAGTAGAGGATGGGCAGGTCTCTGGTGAAAACCAGGTTTGTTTCACAGGGTCAGTGGAGAGAGTTAAGCGAGCCCCTGGTCCTTGCAAATGTTTTGCAAGTCTGAGAAACCCCCCAGCCCACAGAAAGCCAGACTGGGATCAGTTGTATTGCCTAGCTCTGCCTGCACAACCTCACACCTGACCCTGGAGGAAAAACTGCAACCATGCGAGCTGCTCAAGGGCTCACAAGCAAACTTCAGGCAAGAAAGATTCCTTACCATCATAGTCAATCCTGCCATCGTTGTTTTTGTCCCCATCTTTCATCAGTTCTTCTATGTCGTCCTCAGTGATGGTCTCTCCGGTTGCCTGTAGCATTATCTTCAGCTCCTCAAGGTCGATGTAGCCATCAGCATTCCTGCGTGAGGACAGAAGAGCTCAGGAGGGGACCAACATGCTGTGGAGGGCAAGTTGGGGCCACTTCACCGCTCCCATCACCTATGTTGTGGTCATGGCTCTTACTTATCAAACATCCTGAAGAGATCTGAGAGTTCCTCTTCAGTTTTTCCTTTGCTGTCATCTTTCATACACCGGACCATCATAACAAGGAACTCATCAAAGTCCACAGTGCCGCTGCCTGCGGGTGGAATAAACACCATTGGACAGTGAGTGGATGGGCAAAGCCAAGCAAGAGGTCAGTCTTCCCATTAGTAACTGAGGAGCAAAACTCAGGAGAGCAGCCCTGCAGCTTGCAGGCTGCTGGAGTGAGTGACTGAGGCCATGGACTGAATTTATCACCTTTTTTTTTTTTTTTTTAACCTTTTCCAGTCATTTTTTTGCCAGGGTAAAAAGAACTGAATGTGCTGCTGGAAGCATTGAGAAATGGGAATTCCTGCTATGGAGGTACCTGTCAGTCTCATCTAGACGTTAATAACAAAAGCTCCAGCAGGCAGGTATTCATGCAGTGTATTTTTGCACCGGTAGTATAGTGCTGTTGTTTTCAACGACAATGAGACATTTCTCTCTTTGCCTGATTTTTAACTGCTTTTTTATTTTCCAATTACTTAGTATGATATTTGTGCCCAACCTGCACACAGTGGTTTTTGCATGTGTTTATGCTGATTTAATCAATATTAACTGTTACTAATTTGCACGTGTGTATGTATGTACGCATTCAAGCAGTGAAAGACTTCCCTGCTGATAGAAGTCGAGTTGTGGCATTTGTGAAATGCCAGTTGCTACATTCAGCCCCATTATTAAATCGATCTGAGCAATTTTGATGTAAGCAGTAATATCCTCAAATTGATTCAAGCAGTCCAGTCGTGATTGGGATAATCATTTTTATCATGTTTATTAGCCTGGAAGTTTCCTAAAGGAACCACACTGAGATGTGGGGGGTGCTCAGTGTCCATCAAAAGCCCAGCTCTGCAGGTTGCTTCCCACAGGCTGTGTGGTGCCCAGCACAGATCCTGCCCACAGGCAGCCAGCAGAACTGGGCATGGAGACAGGGGCTAGGGAGAGTTGAGGAAATGACAGTCTCTTACCATCCTCATCCACCTCATCAATCATCTCCTGCAGCTCCTCAGGGGTGGGGTTCTGCCCCAGCATCCTCATCACCTTCCCCAGCTCCTTGGTGCTGATGCAGCCATCCTCTGCCCCCAGCACAAAGATGTCAAAGGCAGCCTTGAACTCTGGGGAGAGAGGAGGAAGATGTGTGGGTCTCACGCCATCACACAGCCCCGGTGTGGGGGGCTCTCCCTTGGGGGGACACAGAAACTGCCTGGAATGTGATCCTGGTGGATCAAAAGCCCTGGGAGCTTGTCTTTAGGCTGCCATGTCAGGTTAAAAATGCACCTACCATTTTTTTGTTCCTCTGTCAGCTGCTCAACCTGTAAGTAAAACACGGAGAGCAATTTATTTGTATTCTTTACCACCACTAATTGCTGATCCTAAAAGGGCTGCTCGCACGTGGACTGGAGGTTCAACATCCTTTTCCCCATGGACAAGACCACCCCCACTGTTTTTCAGCCTAGATTCAAGTCTATTTCTATCAGAGTCTCTGTTTAGAAAGGTCTCTCCCTCCAGCCCTTTCGGCCTGTTTTAAGTACCTCCCTGAAGCCCAGCATTTGTGGGAACTCTGTGTATGCACCAAGCAACATGGGCTCCCGGGGGCGAAATGGGGACATGCCGCAGACAGGTCGCTGCACAGGGAATAGGGTTATCGCTGGTCCCTGAGCTGGCATGCTGGGCTGCGAAGGTAAACTGAGGCAGGTGGAAGCAGCTGGAAGAACTGGCCCATGGAGCCAGCCCGCGTAGCTGCAATGGGCTGGCAGATTGTTTCCAAATCCTGCCCCGACTTGTCCCCTGCCAACCATCAGTGGGAACTTATCACTTAGCCTGAATTAATGAAAATAAGCAATGAAGAGAGCAAAGAGGAATCCAACAGCCCCTCTTGAAGTCAATTTCTCTCTTTGGCTTTGCTCCTGTCTGCAGAGGGTGCTCAGCCCTATCTGCTGACCCCACCTCCATATCCGACTGCCCCTTCGGGAGCATCCATTCCAACAAAGACGTTTCCCTCCCATGCTGGTTGTCAGCCTCTGAAGTCCCTGCGCCCATCCCCAGCTCGCGTGGCTCTGCAAAGCAAGCATGATGCTTTTTGCCCCAAAGAGAAGCAGTTTGGCAAAAATCAACAGGAAACCCTTCCTACTTGCAGCGAGAGGCAGGGAAAGTGCTTTATCTTAGCAGAAAGCAGTCAGAGAGCCTTATCCAGGTCCCCTTGGAGCCTTTTTGGGGTGAGAGAGCTCTAACAACAGCAGCAGGATGAACCCCAAGCCCATTGCAGGTAACATTTGGGTAGAGCGAGGGCAGCCACAGCTCGGCCGATGGCCACGGCTGCAGCCGCTTGGGTAACCTGACCCTCTGGCTGTGCTCACTATTTATAAGCCCTGATGAGAGAGGTGCTGGAGATAAAGATGAGCCCTGTGATTGTTCCCAGGCTTTGGTATGCATCCTCGCAGCCTGTTATCCGGACACTTGTCCCTGGCACTGCTCTCAGCTCCGCTCAACAGAGCTGAAAAATGTTCCCGAAATAGCTTTGTGCTTGCACACCCTTATCTAGACATGAGTGGGTGAGACAAAAACCCATTGGGCTCTGTGGTTGCACCAAGAAATCTGGCACAAATGTAATGTTAATGTATGCCATCACAGGTTTGCTACCACTAACACATGCAGCAAATAACAAATCCTCACTTCCAAAGCCTTTTTTGACTACCACATGCTGGATTTCTCTAAAACTGAGGATGTGGAGCTGTGCTGGGTGGCAATTAGATGCACTGTAACCATAGGGCGATGTGTTTATTGCAGAGCTTTCTCCCAAGCTGTTTATTGTGCCCTCTGGACATGGATGCTGTTCACGGCTTTATCCCTTTTTTTTCCCACCGCATTCTGTCTGGGGACGGCTTTCTCCTGTCGTGGGGCAGGAAGGCAGGCACCAAGCTCACAGAATTTTGCTTTTTCAGGTCTGATCTCCATCCTCCATTTCCATTTGAACTTGGGCAGGAAAAAATTAAGTTCTTGACATTTCCCCACCCCCCCAGGGAAATACTTGCCTCCAGTTAAAAATCTTGGGAATTGATCCACGAAAAAGCTGTCGGTCTCAGCTGTGCCTGCCCCGTTTTGCCTAGTTTTCTTTATTCATTGCCTTTAAACCAGCAGCAAAATCCCTACTGGAGCCCACCAGTCCTCAGAGCTCATCTCCCTGACCAAGGATTCTGCCTGGGGTACTTCAGGGGAACCCAAGGTAGGAAGGAGGTTTGGGGTTGAAGTCCACAGCTTTCAGCTAGGGCTGTTGTGGTTTCTCACCCGTTTGGGGATAGAAAGAACCCCCTACCTTTCTTCCTAATCACATGCAAGGGGTCCCTAAACAATAAGGCAAGGATCTGTTCCTTGAGCCACAGGGAACACAGTTCGTTGAAAAGCTTAATTAGAGAGGGCTGGCTTGTTGAATTTACAGGGCACATTCTTCTCCCTCTTGTGTGCTTTTTGGGGCGCTCTGCACGTTCCCATGCAGCCTTTCCTCATTCCTTTTGCGCTGCCCAGATCACAGAGGGGCAGCTTTACAGGCTCAAGGCTGGCCAGAGGACGGGACAGGTGGCAGCGTCTGGTTGTTTCCTTCGGTTTTGTTTCACCGAGCAATACCTTTCTCCCCTCTAAAATGCTTGGAATTAAAATAGTGCTTGTAGGATGTACTCTTCAAGCTCTGAGTTAAAATCAAACCTGACCATCTGTACATTAAAAAAAAACGAAAAGCACCCCAAAGCTCTTACACCGTATTTTAATTCCAGGCACCCAGTAGTGATTCACGCAATCCAGGATCTATTTTCATCCTTACCCCACCCACACGTCGCGCTCTGTCTAAGTTACAGGACGATCCCTTATTATGGGCCAAAGTCGGGGTTTGCCTGGTGAGCGCTGCGGCAGCTGTTGGGATGCTCGGCATTCCCGGGGGGTGTCTCCCCCAGCCTGGATTTCTGCGGAGCAGACAGCGGGGGGATAGGAGTGGCAAGGCAGAGGGGGGCAGCGGGAAATACTCAAGCAAAGCGGAGTTGTTTTTTTTTTTTTTAAAAAAAAAAAATAAATCTCATAGAAACTCATTCAGCTAAGGAAGGGGGAAATTGGGTAAAAGCACTCTCGGATTGTAAAGCACCAGAAGCAAGAGGGTGAGGTTGAGTCCATGCAAATCACATTTCCACCCATTCAAATCATCTTCATGTTGTGGGAAACACTGCTCTGCTTTGATTTGGCTGAAACCAGCAGCCAGCCCGGACACCTCCAAGGTTTTGCCACGACATTTAACTGCTCAGAGTTGGGAGGTTCATGCTGATGAGAGGAGCAGAGCCATCCCCGTGTCCTCGGTCACTAAAAGACACCACCCAATAATTCTCTCTTCCTCCATCCCCCCAGACGCACAGCCCCGAGGGCAGGCACTCACCGCTGCCTTGTAGATGTCGTCCATGGCTGATGGGGAGGGTGGGCGAGGGGCCAGGGGACGTCACTGTCACCGTCACGCTCTGCTGCTGCTGCCCCGCTGGCCCGGCTGATATAGGGGGCCGTGGCCAGCCCCGGGGGTGTGACAGCCCACCGCGTCCCGGCCCCGCAGGAATGCCTCCCCTGCGTGCCTTGGGACGGGGACGCTGCCGAGCTGCCCCAGCTCCAGACTCTCCTCGTGACTTTGGTGGGGGAAGGATCTGGCCCTTTCGGCTGGCTCTCGCTGAGCTACTGCGGTGTGTGGCTGTCCTGGGACGTGTGCCACCATGTCACTGCCACCTATTGCTGCCTATTCCCCCCCCCCCCCCCCCCCAGCAAGCTACGTTAGGAAGACAATCCGGTGCCTAATTGAAACGGACAGTGTGGGAAAGGCAATATTTCCCTCCCAAAGTATCTTTGGGGGCAGTGGGGGCCTGTCCCCTGTGCTGGCTGTCCCCAAGCCCTGGGGACAATGTCCTCGGAGGAGCCTCGCCACCATGGCCAGGAGAAACGTGCGGTCCTGATGCTACACCAAAGAGCAGCATGGAGGCAAACTGGGGGGGCTTCCTGGCTTTTCGGCATTTAGCTGGGACTGCACAGAATGGGAAAGGTGTAGGCTGTCCAGTGGTGCTTGCTTTCTGGGTTAATTCACCGTTCTTTGGGAAGCTCTGATTCTTGGCACCCAAACGAGGCACTGCCCCCTCCCTGTGGTGGATGGCCAAAGCCCACGTCTCTGGGCTCACAGAGGGTTTACAAAGGCCCCTGGGTGCTGACTGGTGTTTTCTCCGTGCAGGTAAAAGCCTTTTAGTCCACAATCACCCAAACAAAATCTCCCTTTTTGGTGATTCAGGACTCCCTCTTGTGTCCAAAGGCATCACAGATGGCTCCTGCATCTCTGGGTGACGAGGCCTGACCTCCAGCTAGCTCACGTCGGCAGTAACAGAACTGCAAAGAGGAATGCAGCTGTTGGGTTGCATCTCTTCCAAAAATAAAACCCACCTGCCTTTAACAGAAGTAATGCTGCATGCAAAATAAAATAAAATAAAATAAAATAAAATAAAATAAAATAAAATAAAATCGTTGTCCCTGTTGAATGCCAAGCTGAAGTGGCTCTAACCAGTGCCTGGTGGTGGTAGAAGCAAGAATCCCCATAATGTCACTTTAGGTTTTCTTTTCCAGGCAGCTGCAGCCCCACTGCAAACCACACATTCATTAGGGCACATAGAAGGAAATGTAAAGCCCAGCTAAATTGTGGCTTTAGTGGAGGCCAGGGGTGTTTGCAGGGCCACCAGCATCCCCCAACCTGCACCTGGGAAGCTGACGTCCCATGGGGAAAATAGTCTGGGATTCTGTTGCTACCTGAACGTGTCTTGCTTTCAGGAACAATCAGAGGATGCTTAATTAAAGTCGCTCTCCAAAATTACTTTTCAGCGCACCTCTCAGCAGCACCTTGTGGCAGCACTAGGAAATCCCTCCTGGACTGCCTTTTCTATTCATGCCTTCTCCTTACACGTATTGTCTGCCAGATGAGGCCAAGGAAAGGCACACTTGGTGAAAGTAAAATCAGACCTGTTTCCAAGGTGGCACCAGGCAACTTTGCACAGCTCTGCTGCAGCGCCTCCACCCCACGCAGAAGTGTCCCAACCTTCAGCAGCGTGTGGTGGCCACAAATCACCAAATCACCACCAAAAGCTGCGCTAAACAGCACCACATAGCACAGCACAGTACCACGTTGCACCACATTGCACAGTGCATGCTGCATTGCATAGCTCATGCCACATTGCATTGCACAGCACAGCACACACTGTGCTGCTGCATTGCACAGCACAGTTCACACTGTATTGCACAGCTCAGACCATGCTGCATTGCACAGCACGGCACAGCCCACACCGTGCTGCATTGCACAGTACAGTGCACACTGCATTACACAGCTCACACTGTGTTGCATTGCACAGCATGGCAGAGCACACACCGTGCTGCGTTGCACAGCACAGTGCACATTGCATTTCACAGCTCACACTGTGCTGCGTTGCACAGCATGGCACAACACACACAGTGCTGCATTGCACAGCACAAGGCACACTGCATTGCACAGCACACACAGTCCTGCACTGCACAGCACAGTGCACACTGCATTGCACAGCTCACACCCTATTGCATTGCACAGCACAGCACACACTGTGCTGCATTGCACAACACAGTGCACACAATATTGCACAGCACACACCACGCTGCACGGCACAGCGCAGTGCACACTGCATGGCACAGCTCACACCGTGTTGCATGGCACAGCACAGCGCACACTGCATGGCACAGCTCCCACCGTACTGCATTGCACTGCACAGCACAGCACGCACGGTGCTGCATGGCACAGCACAGCGCACACTGCATGGCACAGCTCACGCCGTGCAGCACCGCACACCCCGCACACGCCGCACCGCGCACACCCCGTAGCACTGCCCAACGCAGCAGCCCCCTACCCCGGGCGGCCAGCACGCATGCGCATCCACCTCCCCAAGCCCCACCCCTCTGCCCGTAGCCCCGCCCCTCCCGGGCTCGGGTCCCGCCCTGCATCAGCCCCGCGCCTGCCAATAAGAGCCCGGGGGCGTGGCCCGCCGCCCTGGGGGGGCCGAGCCAAGATGGCGGCGGCGGCGCGGGGCGGGTCGGGGGCCGGGGCGGGCGGCGGC
>NC_048904.1:7291006-7412266 GCF_011077185.1 Oxyura jamaicensis
GGGGCGGGTCGGGGGCCGGGGCGGGCGGCGGCGGCGGCGGCGGCGGGCAGCGGGGGGCGGCGGCGTGAGGGCGGCGGGGCCCGACCCGACCCGACTCGACCCTGCCTGGCGTGCGGCCTTCTCCCGGCGCTATGCAGGCGGCGGCGGGGGAGGACGGCGAGGAGCTGCCGCGAGAGGCCCGCGTCCTGGGCTCGGAGCTGGTGGAGAGCTACACGGTGCGCGGCGGGGAGGCAGCCGGGGCGGAGGGGGGGGGGGGTGAACGCGGCCCCGGGGCTGTGTACGGGTCTGACGGGGGTCTGCAGGAGCCCGGGGCCGGGCTGAAGGCGGCGAGCTGCCGTGCCACGAAGCCAAGGCGCTGCGGAGCCCCTCGGCAGCAGGGCGGTGGGGTAGGTCGGGGCTGTGCTGCTTCCTCCCGTCCTGAACAAAAGCGGCGGTTCTGTCGGGGGAGCGGTTCGCTTGGTGATGCGCAACTGTGATTTATTTATTTATTTGTTTTTCTCGACCCGCCGCGGTTGTGCCGGGAGCTAATCGGCCTGTTTTTCAGGAAGAAGCTCCTCACAAAACAAACCTCAGCACACAGGACATCCCGGGCACGCCGCCCGGGTCGTTGTGTAATTATCCGTGTTTACTGCTCCGGCCTTACTTAGGGTGACCTGGATGATCTTTTTTGTCAAGCGCGTGCAGTGACCTCTGGCTTCTTCCTGCTGAAAGGGAGGAAAAGGAAAGGCGAGCAGTGGTGTAGGGGAGCAGCGCTTGTGAACAGTTGCGTGTTAGTGCTACAGGTCATGCCTCGGGTTACCGACACCCAGGAGGGTCCCAGAGAAAACCTGACCAGCAGGAGAGCGATTCCTGAGCTCAGTAGGACAGAATTTACACAGCTGAAGTACACAAAGAGCTTAACTCCAGACTGACAGCCCCGAACTGTCATTGTTTGGGCATGGCCGCCAGTGGCGAGTGGCCATGTTGACAGACCTGTACAGAAATTCACTCAGCATTCAGGGGACTGGTTTGTTAGGAGCTTGAAATAGGCTCTTGAAAATTGTTTCACCTCTCTCTGGCAGCTTAGCTGCATGATGTGCTTTCACAGGAACTGTGCTGCTGCCGCTGCTGTAGGACTCTGCTAGGATGTGGTTCACCCCTCAGCGAGTTTGGTTTCAAAGTCCCGTGTCGGGTGAGAGCAGTTAATGTGAGACGTTAGGGGTTTTCTTGAGTATTTTATAATACCTGTGAATAGGAGATTCAGGTGAATTTGAGGAAATGTCCAGATGTTATCTGTTCCCTCTCTTTCTTGGACATTATGGACATGGGGTGAAATAGTGGCTACAGGTACTGTTCAGCAAACCAGCTCACGGCGGGGGATAACAGCAGCTAGGCTGATGGCAGTGTATTTTTTCAAGGCCTGTTTTCTTTTTTTAGTGACCAGAATTCTGGAAATACGCTGTTTTAGTTCCACTTTTATTGGGTCCTGTAAAAAATAGTGTGTTTGGAGGTCAAGATTTGCCAGTAACTGGTCCTGATTTGATTCTCTCGCTGCAGGTTCAAGAGAGTCAAAGCATTGAGCCTGCCTTTGCGTACAGCTGTGGAAACTGTTAGCAGGGCCCCAGACCTGCAGCCAGTTTGTATGAGAAGGCCCAAGCCATGAGAAATGCAGGAATGTATTTTTAAATTAAAGCAGAAATGATTTACAAACGGATTCACAAGGTGAAATGGTTGCAAACACTGGCATTTGGTGTTTAAAATCCAATTTTGTGGCATTAAGGACCTGACAGACCTGTACTGGAGCAGAAGTGCATGTATCAGATGGTGTAGAAGTTGGTTAAATCTGGTAAAGATTAGAAAGACAGTGGTGGCAGCAAGGTGTACCTTTACCCATCAACGTGTAGCAGTCGGGATAGCGGTGGTCTTATTTACACCCTTGTCTTTGAAAGAAGCCCCCTGGATGCTAAATGCTGACTGAAGACTGGCTGGCTGCTGGATGGCCTTGAGGTTGCCAGTGCTTCATTTGTTTCCTGCCATGCATTTGTTTGGCCTAAAGTCACTTTCCTGCCTTTCCTGTCTTCTGCAGCTGTTTTTAATATAAATACTAGCTTTGATATTTAAGGAAAAGGCTGTGGCTTCCTTGAATGGGTGTGAACTGTCTCCCTGCTCGAGGAGGCAGGGAGGAGGAGATGCGGTTGTGTCACTGTTCTGTAATTTGGGACCTAGTAGCTGCAGTTGCACCTATGCCCCAGGCTTTGTGTGGCTGTGGGCAGTTCTGTCACATCCTTGTTCTCTTGACAGCACCAAAGTTTGGAGCTGGAAGTTGCCAAGTTGCAGAAATGCAAGTTCTCCATGTAAAACAACAAGAGCAGTTCTCTGTCACCTGTACGTAAAATAGACAAAAGGCACTCTGGAATCAGATGTTCAGCAACATCTGGTTTAAAAGCTCTACGTCCTAGTTTTTAGTAAGCATTTCACTTTTTAAAAATGTAGGGAGATGAAAGGCATGCTGTGTGGGGAGAGAATGCTTAACTGGGAACGCTTTGAAGTAACTAGTAAGAAAAAATACAGCTCTAGGTATGGTAAACACTTTCCAAAGAGATTAATTTATAGAAAGGCATAGAAGATCTATTACGCAGAGTCATTCAGTAGGAAGGCTGGGAGGTGGGCTTCCAGGCTGCCAGCCTGGGGATGCCAATGCTTTCCCATTGATCCGGAGGGAAACACGGTCTGTTGTAAATGCAGGTGGAGACTTCACACGGCAAACCGCGCTGCCTGGGAGGTGGTGCAGTGTTTCTTCATCTCCCCGTGCATGCCTCCTAGCAGCCGGCTCGACGGGCAGGAAGGCACGCAGGGACCTTAACTTCAGCTCTTGGCTTTGTCATTGTTAGTGTGCCCAGTTGGAGGTGTACTTAGGTAGCTATCTGGATTTTTTTTAAACCTAAGGATGTTTGTTTGTTTTCTCTAAAATGATTGATTTCTGAGCTGAAGCCTGTCTCGAACACATAAGCTTCGTGCATTTGTATTTGTCAGGGTAGTGGCAGCTGGTGGATTAATGTGAGATCTGTTCCTGTCACTCCGCGTACTGATGCAGTCTGAGGGGCAAAGACCTATGTCGGGCTGTGTTCTGCATGGGGATCGCTGTGGCTCTTTAGAGACTTCATTTGAGGAATTGCGTTGGTGCATCTAAAACATCTGCCCTGGATGTTTTCCTGACCAGACTGCATGTTTGGCTCGGTGCTCTGTTTCTGGAAGTGGTCAGGGCTTGTCATTTCAGCAAAAGGGAACGAAGCCTTTGTTACGCTTACTCTGTGTTGTACACAGGGCAGAGTATTGCTTCCTTGGCTGATGAGCTGTCAGTTGGGAGCTGTGCGGTGTGCTGGGTTTTCAGTGTCTGATCTGAGTTTTTATTCATTGGATATTCAATCTGAATTGCATTTTGCTATGCTGCTTGATCTGCCATAATTTAGCACAGTCAGTGTTTAAAATGAACTAGTGTTTTTATTATGGCTTCTGTGCATAGCACTCTTTTAATTCTCAATTTTAACAAAAGGTTTGTTGGAGCCTCCCCTCTTTCATCAGGGTTACGAGGTACTTTAGAACACTCGGGTTATTCCTGTTCTAGTTTGTCATCAGCACGGTGAGTAATCCTGGTCGGCAGTTTCCTAACACAACGTGATGGGAAATCAGTTGCAGGCCTTAAATTAGATTGCAACTGTGTAGGCATTTGTCTGTGTTTTCAGTACTCATCCGAGCACTGACGTGTCCCTTGCTGTATGCACTAGTCAGACATCTTGTTTCGGTTCTCTGCAGGACCTGGGTTTTGTTCAGCAAGCCTGTGCATCAGATGCTTACAAAATATGAGATACAGTTCCACTTTTAAAATGCAAGTGGTGTTCTGTTTAATGTCTGGTGCTCTGCTGGCCTGGACTATGAGTAAGTGAAAACTGGCTGCATTTTATGTAACAGACTGAAAATCAGCTCTGCTTTTTGTTTCCTCAAGTGGAATGACCAGCTAGGCCTGCATCATTCTTAGGGTAGCAATCAGTCGGGTCTGTGTGATCTGCAATAGGAATCGAGTTCTGAGCTGCATTAAATGCTGCTGAGGTTTGATTATGATTTTTTTCCCAAGTAATGAAGTTGGATTGGATATGTTGGATTGATTCTCAAGCAGTTGTAGAACTGGTTCTGCTGAGCCCTGTCTTTTTCTACTTTGTGTTTTATGTCCTGTATTTCATGTTTCTTTGCGATGGCTTGTTTCTGGTTTGTCCAAAGGTGGATTGTGAGCTTCCTACAGAATCGCTAGTGTTCAACTGGGGAATTCACCTGCAATGGAAATTTTGAGCTGAGTCTCTTTGGTACATGCATAGTTAAAATATTTAACTAGAGTCAAAATAGTTTTGCCTAAAGAAATATTAGGTTGCTTTAGAGAATTGTAATGAATATCTGAGCACAAGTGTAACAGGAAGCTGCATTATATATGCTTTACCCCAAAATGAATTAAATAGTTAACATCGAGCCGGCTGGAGGATTTGCCTAGATTTCTGAAGAGCTGAGCACCAGATTCCAGCTTAACTGTGAAGTGATGGCAGGATGCTTGCCAGGTTCTTCTGCCTGCTGCACAACTTGGTAGATTGAAGAAGGGATGCTGCATTCTCAAGCTTCTCGTGGGTAGCTATGGATACTGACTTGGCTAGCAGAAATGTTGAGAAAAATAGTTGAGATCTTGTTTGTTTTTAACCTTTGGGTTGCAAAAATAACTGTTGCTTTAAAATAAAAAGCATCCGTGTGTTTTTGTTTGCAGAGCAGCCTTGTGAATGAGATTAGGCATCCTACATCAGCAAAGTCACCTTAGAGTTTGGATTAGCTTTTAGTTAACTAAAAGATTAGATGGAGATTAGATTCTACATACTGTGTGAATGTAGGATTGCCTTGTAGTGCTACGTTAGCCTCTACATATCAGCTTTTATTTGAGACAAATGCTTTTGCAGTTCCTTTACTTTACATGTTTTGTTTCAGGTATACATCATTCAGGTCAGTGTTGGCAGTCATCAGTGGACAGTCAAACATCGTTACAGTGATTTCCATGACCTGCATGAAAAGGTAAGGATATTAAAACCATGGCCTTGGTCTCTTACAAAACAGTTTGTGGAGCTGTCTATGGAATATAATTTTTTTCCTCAGAGCAAGAATATCTGCTAGATGCCATCTGGACTGCACTGATTTTTTGGGGGGGATGAGCAATATCATATGCCTATGTTACGTTCCCCTCTTGAATCGTGGTATGTTGGCATGGACAGTCTTAGCCTTGGTCAGAAGCCTGTATCTTTGTTCATTTGCACCTTTTGTGCAAGTTCAGATGGAATATCAGGTAGTAACTCTGGTCTTTGTCTTTCAGCTTGTCTCAGAAAAGAAAATAGATAAAAATCTGTTACCTCCAAAGAAGATTATTGGAAAAAATTCCAAAAGCCTGGTGGAGAAAAGACAAAAGGAATTAGAGGTCTACCTGCAAACTCTTCTATCCAAGTTTCCTGTTACTGCCCCAAAAGTTCTGTCACACTTCCTACACTTTCATTTATATGTAAGTTATGTTTTTAGCATATAAAATGCAGTCCTGAGTGTTCTCCCTCAGTTCTGACTTGAACAGAACTCTGTGCAATCTTCACAAAATAACTGAAACTGCTCTTTTTCAGCATTTTGCATGATGTAATAAAAAAGTATTTTTAAGGTGTTTTCTGACACTAACTTTAGTGCAGCAGATACAGTCCCTACCCACAGTACTTGCCAGCACAGTAAGATGAGAAAATAAATACTGGCAGAATAGTTGGAAGCTGTGAATAAATCTGCAGCTGAATTGGTTGTTAGGCTGAAGTCAACAGTGCTGGCTCTCAGAAGGAGCATTACATAATTGATCCGCCGCCTCCCCCACTTGGCGGTTAATGGTTGGAGCTGTGGTTCACACTGAAACAGTTTCCAGTAGACCAAATGAAGAAAAATAGCTCTTCTCCAGGAGACAGTGCTGATGGAGTAGCCTCTGGAGAAATGGCTCCAGCCAGCAGACAGTGTTACAGCGAGGAATGCTTGAAGTAAAAAGTCAAGGCTTGCTTTCATGTTCATATTGCAAATTGTTTATTCATCTCTTGTGTATAATTAAGCTTTTTTTGTAGCATGGCATCATGTTGTAAGGGGGAGTGTGGACTTCTTATAAAGAGGAAAATGCACTGGAGAGCTCGATGGAAAGAGAGAACAGTAATTGCTTTGGGGTGGGATGTGCTGAGATGGCCCTTTATGGTTTCATATAAAGGCTTCGGAAATGAGTCACAAGTGATCCATTAGGTCTGTTGATTAAGCCTTAGCAACAAAAGAAAAAAAAATATTTAAATAGTGTTTCATGCACATAAGTGTCCTGGTGAGAGTTTATAGTTTGACTCAGATAAAACAGTAGAAGGTTTGCTCCATAGTGTTGCTTTTGCTGTGCAGAGTTGGCTGAGAAGCAACAGTTTGTGTTGTGATTGAGTCCTCTAAAGTGGTTTAGAGGTTTTAAACTTATGAAAAATGTGCTTGGTGACATAGGGACAGTTCCGCACAGATGGAAGAAGCTTCCTGATTCCTGGGAAGTTGCATAATTTCTTTGCTCTGTGGCTATTCTCTCTTGAACATTCTGATGTTCCATTGATGTTTCAGTGCAGCAGCTTCAACAAAGGCTTTTTTTTTTTTGCAGACTGAACTTCTTCCCTCTCCTGTTTTTCAGCCAGACTATTTTTTTTTTTTTTTTGTTTAGCTGTAATGTTCATCCTTTTATCTTTCTTTCACAGAGATCTAGCATCGTTTGGGCATGAATGCTTCATTGTTTCTATGCTGCATTTGTGTTTTAGAAAAAGTGTTTCTTAATATAAATTTTTTCACTATAGAGGAATCTGGGTTAAAGTATGAATTTCAACTTAGTTGTTTTAGATTGTAATTTCAGAGTACTTTTAAATATTCACTAAAAGTTAACTATTCAGTAGTAAAGCTAAATATTTACCATAGCAATTCTACTGGAAAGCTGTCTTCCTGCAGAACTTTGATCTTTGAAAATATCGGACAGCCCACATGCTCTCTTGTGGCAGTATGACCCTTGTTATTATAGCCTTATTAGTTTATAAAGTAAGGCTGCAATGTTTGTTTATTCTTATTTGTAGTATTTCCAGTGAAGGTTGTTTAATTTTATTTCTAAGGTTAGTAGAACTAAATGGAATAGAAACAGATAGCCTATCATAAAAATACTCAAAACACTTGACAGACAGCAAGGAAAAGCCAGGTACAGCTCGGCAAAGAGCAGCAGTAGCCTGTGATTGATAGCAATGCGGAACATCACTTTGGTGTTGAATAGGACGACTGCAGTGATGCAGGGATCCTCGATGCAATCCTATATTTTGTCTTACCTTAAAAGATTTGGTTTAACTTTCAGGTAGCTTTTGCAAGAAAAGGATGGAGTGCACAGAAACTGCTGTTCAGAGGCAGCTGCAAACAGCGGACTTCTGTGGGGCTGAAGCATGTCAGCAGTTGGAGCTCAGACAGAGGTCTCTTGTGGGTCCCACAAAGGAATAGAGTGGCTTTCTTTTGCGTGCTAGTCACTGAACAATCCAAGTCATAATCTTGTTTCAATTACAAACATAGAAAAATGTCTGCTCTGTCCCCCAGATGGTGAGAGGGATACAGAGAGGATAGTTTTCAATTAAGTGTGTGTGCTAGATGAGTGAAATTGGTTGTTTCAGAATAAGAGAATGTTTTCGGAATACAGCTTCTTCTGGCTTGTTGTTACCAAAACCATGATGTGGAGGCTTCGTTCGTTTTCAGTGAGTAGGGCTTCAGTTATATTAAGAATAGCATTTCTGAAACGTTTGCCTTATCAAATGAGCTGAAATGTTTCAGATGTCCCGTGGATTTATACTCTTACAAATCATAAGGGATTTGTCAGTGAAGTAAACTCATGAAATATGCATTTTGCAATGATCCGTAATATCTGTTTACATTTAGCAGCTACATTAAAATGAAATGTGTGTGTCTAGGGGAAACTTCACTGTCACAAATGGTTTTATTTTGTACCTTTTGTGTGCCTTTGAGAGAATACTCGGAACTATTTCTGAACTTCCACAAAGCATTTGGCTTTTATGGGGAGAAGTATGCTCAGGTGGGAAATAACTTGTTCTGATCTTCATGCACCTTCAGATTTAGGAAGAACAAATTCCTGAATTTTCAGCATTTTCCTTTCATCCTGGAGTTGTCAGTGCCTGGAAGTTGACCTCCAGGGGAGGTTCAGGATGGCAGAGAAGGTAGAGAATAGGGAAAAAGGCTTTTGAGCTGCTCTCTGCAGCGAGCTTAATAGAGAGCTGAAGTCCAGAAGACTAATTACTTTTTATCTTTCCCCTGTAGGCCTGTTAAAGTAGAGCTCATGCAATATTGGAGTTCTGAGGAAATGCTGAGTGCTTGATGCACTTAGGTTATTCTTCAGAATGTTAAAATAACCTGTTCTTTGGAGAACACTGGACTTGTAATAGCAGCTTTCAAGCTGGGCCAATGACCACTAGCAATAGTTGCTCTTGCTGCTGTTGCCCTTTAATATATGCAGAATCTGATTGTTTGAAAGGAATTAAGTATATTCAATCTTGGAAATATCAAATTACTTAATTTCAGGTGATTTTTATGAAGTATTTTCAAGTTATAAAGAAATGTATGACAGTATGACAAGGTCAGTTTATTTCTGTTTCAAAGAAGTGCACCATAGCAAAAATAAGGAAACCAGCAAAGCTGTACACTGGTAACATTGCAACTAGAAGTGTGTGAATGACAGACCCAGATTGGTTTATTCTTTGGCTTAACCCAATAATGGCTTATTTTTTGCAGGAGATCAATGGGATCACTGCTGCGTTGGCCGAAGAGCTCTTTCACAAAGGTAAAGCACTTGCAAGAATTTAACTGGGAATGAAGAGTTAAGTTTCCTCTACCTCCATGCACTCATATACCCGTGATATTTACTTTCCAGTCTATTTCTAGATCTGAGTCTTTGATACGAAAATCCAAGACTTCTCTTCAGCTTTTTCTTGCTTTTTGCACTTTGATTCAAGCTGCAATTTGGGAGGAACTGTAACAGTAGTGCAATTACTCTTGGAAATGAAACAAACTGGTGAATTCATGCTTTGAAAAGGGCCTGCTAGTTTGTTGTTAAAGGATAGGTTGTGGTACTTGTGATCAGAAGTTTTCATAAAGCTTTCCTTCCTTGGTGTGTTGTATAACCCGTAGGGAAGTTTGTATTATGTCAATGAGTGCTGATACAGCGTGTGGTAAAAGCAAGAAATCAATTCACATGTCTAAATTAGTATTATTGTTCCAGAGTTCTGGTCAGTAAATAAAGGACTCTTCTGATGCCAGCAGACGAAAATGTGATGCACTTCCTGTAACTGCAATAGCTCTGATAGGCCATTTAGTGGCAGGAGGTGTGCAAAATGGTTAAACCTTGCTTATTTTGTTTTGAAAGACATGCTAGATGCTACTGTGTTGCAGATGGCTGAGGTGCTGGGTGAAACATGTTTTAGATTGTTCTGACAGTAAATTAACTTTAGGTACAGCCATTTCAGAGGAGCTACCCAGCAAGTTTTGGAAGGTATTAAGGTAGTTACTGAAGAAATCTGCCCTGACTTTGTAGCCCATGCAGTCTCACTGCTGTATATTGCTGTGTTCTTCCCTTACTGAGGGCTACTGGACTTGCTCCCATTGAAGCCAAAGGGAATTGTACTACTTAGAGCATTTCCAAGAACTCTGCTTGCCATGAAAGCTGATGCTCTTGCCCATGAGTCAATCTGGTGGACCTAAAAGGCAGAGCAGAAAGATTGATTCCGTGTGTGTGTTCTGACTGGTGTACCCCATGTTAAGTCTCATGGTGCTGTTTTCTACTGTTCAAATACAGTTCTATAATAAAATGAGGTTGTAAAAATATCAGATAATGCATTCTGTGTCCAGGGATTTTCCATTGTTTTTAGTACGGTAAAAGACCTTACACTCTCCAAGAAATCATGTTTGCTATAATTGTGTGTTTAGGTAGCATAGCAAAAGCTGTAAGGGCTATTTAAATGGCAGGCACTGCTTTTCCTGACTAGGAAAACTCCTAACTGTTACAGAACTTAGGGATATCTTTGAATAAGTTTAGTACAATTGTGAGCTTTGATTCCTGTCCTGTGGAAAATGAGGGCAGTTTGCCATTAGTTGTATTAGGAGCTTCATGTTTGTATGATGAGTGCCTATTTGAACAGCTAGATTATTCTGGTGTAAAAATGTTTAATTCAGCTGTTCTAGTACCTCTTCAAAGTGGCAAAAAAGGTGTAATTTTGGTACCTCAGTCATGAGCTTAAAGTAAGACACGGATGTTTCCTCTCTATCCTTAGATTTTCCGTGTACCGTTTATTATAACCACTGACACACACCTCACTGCAGCAACGTGTTTTATATCGTGCTCTTGTTTTTCAGGAGAGCAGTTATTAATGGCTGGAGAAGTCTTTACCATCAGACCCTTGCAGTTATATGCCGTCACTCAACAGTTGCTACAGGGGAAGCCTACATGTGCTAATGGAGATGCCAAAACAGATCTGGGTCATATTCTAGATTTCACCTGTAGGCTCAAGTATTTAAAGGTGAGCTATACATGCACATTCTATACATTCTAGTGTGAGTATATGATAACTTCACTGATAATAACTCCATGCTGACATTTAGAAGTCCATGTTAAATAAGCTTGTTCTACCAACTTTGAATATGTATCTCGTTCTCTAACAAAGATGCTGTGTGGTGTGGTCTTCTCAGAAGTGGTCTCTATAGATATGTAGTCACAGAATCTTAGTGGGTGCTGGACTTAATGGTAAGTAGGACAGGGTAGATAATAGTTAATCTCTCAACACTACATTTTTTGTAGTCACTTGTTAGGCCAGTGTGTATTTTCAGAATTTCTGGCCCTTCTGTATGTTCCTGACTCCCTTCAGTGTTTGTAAGATGCAGATAAGACCAGGTAAAAACCTTAGATTTCTCCCAAAATAATATTCACGGGGTACATTATTGAAACACCCATCTTTTTTGATGCTGCTGATGTTTTCCAAGGCCAGAATCTAGTTACCACATGGAAGCTTTAGAAGTCATTTCATTACATGTGTACCAATGGAGTGCTATATTTTCTCCAAACCCATCTTGTCTACTTCATCCCATAGAGTGCAACTGAAGGCAGGTCTATCTTAGGGAAAAAAAATGGTGCTTCAGAGAAGTTGTTTTTAGGGAAGGTGGCTCTGCCATGTTAAGCTCAGAATGAGACCTTGGTCAGTTTTGCCTGTGGTATCTTCCATGTGTTACAAAATACAAACACAAGGTGGCAGTTCAAGTTCAATGCTCTATTTCTGCAGTTAGCAGTTGCAAGTAAATTTTTTTTCTGAAGAGTATAGTCTGCAAGTTCAGGAATCAATCCATACTTGAAAAATTGTTTGCATTCCAAGATAGTTTTTTGTTGATATTGCCTATAGACCTGAAATTGGATTATGTGCACTGACTCTGTTCTTAATTGATGACCAGGTAACTGGAGCAGGGGGATCCTTTGGAACCAGTAACATTCAGGAGCATCTCTTGCCTTTTGATCTGTCAATTTTTAAATCACTTCATCAAATAGAGGTATGACTGAGATACTGCTTGCATGATTTTATACTCCGTGAATGCAATGTCTGCTGCATATCTCCTAATATCAGTAACTGTATACTTAGACTTGCTCCTAGAACTGTTGAGTGCAATCTTTGGATGGAATCTTTCATTTGAAATGTCTTTTTCACAAATAATGGAAACCAGGATGCCAAATATAAATGTTTAGACTAGCTTGCACTGTGTCTTCAAAAAGAATGATTTCCAGCATATACACAAATACAAAATACTGGCTTTCCATTGTCTTGGGTATCTAATAACTGGGTTATAATGGAATCTCTTGTTGCACACTACTTTTTATTTGGAAAACACCAAGTATGTGTGAAAATGTCTTGACAAGCAATTTGCCTGGGGAAGTACATTTTAGGAAGTACATGTATTGCTTCTTACTTGATAATTAGCAAATTTTTTTTAGTGGTCTGCTTCTGATGCAAATGATGGACTTTTCAGTAGAAGTTGCTTAGTGAGTATTTTATAAAATACTTTACAGACCACTTCAAATTTTTCTAGAGAAAAAATACCCAATTTTGTCCTGCTGTGGCATGTGATCTGTACTGTGTCCCCACTCTTGCTGGGTATAGTACCTTTTCTAGTACACAAACACTCTTGTGCTGCATTGATAGAAGAGACTTTCAGTTGGTTAAGTACTGAAGTGGATTCTTGAAGTCAATGATTTACTGATATTTTAAAGTGGGAAAGAAACTAGAGTAGGCTGAAGAGTGGGATAGGGTCTAAAATACTGCAGAGGGGCAACTGCACGATAGCACCTATCTTTCTCTTTCCCGTGGACATGGATAATTTCTTGTGTAACTTTGCTTAATAAGGAATTTTCCTTATTCTTGGGGATTTACAACTCTAAGCTTGTGAAAAGTTTGGATTGATTGGCATCAGACTGACATTTTCATCTAGCAGTAAACACCGTCCAAAAATCAACAGTGGTATGCCTGGAAATTATTTCTTTCAAGGCTGGCAAAGCTCTGTTTCTGTTCACTGTGTTTTCCCTGATATGCCACCAAATTTGCCACTTCTGGCAGCAACCACATTGTGCAACCATCTACAAAGTAGTACCTGATTGCTGGGCAGAAGCCACCAAACCTTTGATGCTGAGCCAGCTTCAGCTACAGATAAAAAGACTTGGTAATCTTAGTCTGTATAACTAGCTCGCTAGTGTATTAAATACTTGGTGTAGTATCTTCACTCCCTAGTAAGCCTCACTTCTCATATATACAGCAGAGAACATACAATACCTTAATTAGTGTCCACAGGAAGAGCCATAGCTTGTGGCACTTCTTTTGTAACAGTAAAATACTGTGCCTGTTAAAATGCCTGGGTAGCTTCACAGAGGGTATATAGAAGGTGGGTGGACAAGAAGCTTAGCTCAAATATTTGAATTTCACGTTTCTGAAGTTGTCTCTAATTTCTTACTTTAGTAAATGTTGGTGTTCCTGGCCTGATAATCTCCTGTTTGTGTTATCAGGAGGAGGTTTTAATGGAGTGTCATATCTACTTTCAAAATTGGTAATAGTAGAGAATCTGATATTGAAGCTTTTAGGTGCCTCTTCCATGACTCGCATTTGTTTGTTCTAACATTTCTGATTTTGTAACAAACTAAAATTTTCTTCTGAAATAGATACTTCATTGTGGGGGAAAGCTTATAAAAGGGCTGACTTCATCGAAACACACTCTAGCCACAATGAGCGTTCGATTCTCGGCAACATCAATGAAGGTAAGCTTGAGTTCCTAATTCTGGTGTATGTTTAAAGCCCATGCAGAAGTAGTTTGTGGGTTGTGGAAATAACCATTTGGAGTCCATGTTCTTTCTATGTTTGCAGCTTTTAAAACCACAGAACTTGAAAAAATTATCTAACCTTTCAAAATCTCAACTTTTAACACATGGAGGGCGTGTTTACAGATGTTTCTTCAGAGGGACTTTTGGGGGTGGTTTTATGAGAGTGCATGTTTATTATTCATGCAGATCTGAATGTTCACCTCTTGTTCTTCTCTGTGCTTTGATTTGGCAAGGAATATCTAGTAGCATAATTTTCAGTCCTTATTGTTCTTCACGTTCTCCAATTTGGATCTTCTACTAATGCTGGCATTCCCTCCCTGTAGATCCAAAATAATTCCTGACATAATCAACTCATATTTTAAGACCTATAACTTTAATCTAAATCATTATAAAGCTTAGAAGCCTTCCTTACTTAAGGCTTTGCTGGACCATTTTCAAAATGGTTAGTTTCATTGCAGATGTAAATGTTTTACTGTGCTCACCTTAAATAGGAAATCCTGGTGCCAGAGGCCTCAGAGTTTGATCAGTGGGAGCCAGAGGATGCATCTTCAAGTTGTCCAGTGACTGCAGTTATTCCAACTTGGAGAACTTTAACAACTTTGGATATGAGTCACAATAACATCTCTCAAATTGATGATTCAGTGGTAAGAAATTTCTCAGTTTTGAAAAAAAGTATGACTGGTCTTCTGTGGCACGTTACAGAGCAAGGATTTTGCATTTTCTTTATGTAACTTCTTTCAGTTGCACCTACTGTTACTTAATGCTGATGTAGCTACCCTAGTTAATGCTTAGGAAGATTTCATTTAATACTTTATTTTCTTTGCTAAAGAAAATCTTATCGTTCTGAGCTCAGTAAGCAACACTTGAATGAGTACTGAGCTTCCAAAACATTTTTACTGTTTGCATTGGCCTCGGGCACATGAAGTTTTAAAACAAAACACTTCTTGGGCTCAACTGGTGTTATCAGGGCTGAAGCTTCCTACATATTTAAACTTGTGGTTTGCTGGTAGCCTTCTTAACACCAAAACAGTATAAAGAGCATGGAAATGGTGTGAAGTATGTTTTGACGGTCCCTTAAATTTTAAGTTTCATAAATGAGCTGTTAAGTTAAAAAAAAAAAAAAAGCTTTCATCAGAAGAGTGTCAAATATGAGCATAGATTTTTTTTTTTTTTTTTTTACTTTTACTACTCCTGTGAAGTAGGAAATAGTTATATCTGTAACTTAACTAGAGGTCGTGGACCAGGAGTGTGGTTTACTTTATTCAAGATTTTTGTGATTTTTATTTTTTAGATTTTTCATAAGAGCCAGTTTCAACTCTTTCCTTGCACTGTGCCATAACCAGTGCTTTTGGAAAGCAAAAGCTGAGAGACAGGCTGTCCATGTGATGATAGCTTTCTTTTTCCTTGCCTGCTGATAGTAAAGGAAGTCTGGTCCGATTTATAAGCTAAAATGCATTTTAGCAAGGCATTTTTATATCTTGTAGAAATTAATTCCGAAGATTGAATTCCTGGACTTGAGTCACAACGGAGTGTCACTAGTAGAAAACTTACAGGTAAATGATACTTTTGATGGTCAGTTTTTCTTTTCAGGCTGCTTGGGACTTTAGAGCACAGAATTGTTTAATTCAGAATTCTGTTGCTCATTTTGTTATGGAAAATAATTTTAAGTCCAAATTGCTTATCCTTCATAACATCTAAGTGTGCTTTTAATGGTGCATTTTTTACTTGCTCTGGATACTGTCATTTCTTTACCAATATTGACACACAATATTAGTTCTTTACATTCACTGCCAGCTTTATCTCTGGGTCCAAAATGCAATGGAGGGGTGTTCCCTCTTTACAAGTCTAAGACTGTCCAGCATGAGCAAGCCATAATGCAGTGTCTCTGACATTGTTTATTTTTAACATATTGGTGTGACATGGATTTTCTGTGCTTTTATAGCATCTTTATAACCTTGTTCACCTGGACTTATCCTACAACAAGCTTACATCACTAGAAGGTGTTCACACAAAACTGGGAAACATCAAAACTCTGAATTTAGCAGGAAATCAGTTGGAAAGGCTGTGTGGTCTTAACAAACTCTATTCATTAGTCAACTTGGATCTCAGCAACAACACAATAGAACAGGTAACTATTAATTTTTCACTGTTATACTGAACTGTGCTTTGGAAAACGAGAAATGTCTTTCCCAAGTGGGAGAAACTGCAAATAAATGCAGCTGTAATGACTTTTTTCTTGTTACTGCATGTATGTAATTTATGCAAGAAAAGTCTGTATGCTGATGTTCATTTATCTGCTTTGTATTCATGCATCTATTCATAATCTTTCAGATTGATGAAGTAAAAAATATAGGAAGCCTCCCATGCTTAGAAAAAGTGGTCTTATCCAGCAATCCACTGAGCATCATCCCCGATTACCGGACCAAAGTACTTGCTCAGTTTGGGGACAGGGCTTCAGAGGTAGGTGACAATGTACCTGTTCATTTGAAGCTGACACCTGAACAAATCTTAAAGCCTGGTGTGGAAAGTGGTGTGAATGTTCCAAAAGCTGATTTTTTTAGTGTGTTGGAAAAGGTCTTTGGAGGATCAAGCAATATTAATATTCTACTACACTTCTGGATCTAAGTGAAACTTTACCCTGTCTTCGTTGGATTCAAAAATAGTATGTTAATATTGAGCAGTTGTGCTAGGAGAGTGTCGAAGCAGCTTACCAACTGTTTCTGAGTTTAAATCCTTGTCACCTCAGAGCAAGGTCAAATGTGATAAGTGTTTTGCCTGTAAGGTTAGTAAGATGCACATAGTTTGCATTAAGCTAAGATTATTGTTTATTATTGTAAGAAATTGTAGAGCTGCCTCATTTTTCAGTGTTTAGGTATTTTCATTATTTTCAGGTGTGTTTGGATAACGTTGTTACCACAGAAAAGGAACTAGACACTGTGGAAGTGCTGAAAGCTATTCAAAAAGCAAAGGAAGTAAAGTACAAGCTGAGCAACTCTGATAAAAAGGTGAGTTTGGTGCTGAGAGGAGTAGAATGTGCTGTTTTATGACACTGTAAACTTATAAGAAGACTTCTACAAATGAGGTCTAAGTGGAATTCATTAAACTTTCCTCCAGCTTTTGAGTTTGTATGCTTTCTTTGCTCGTGCTTTTATGTGGTTATGGACTTCTAATGTTGTCTCTTTCCTATTTAGTTTTCAGTGCAATTTCAGTAATTAGCAGACCTTCCTTTTTGTGCTGGCTTGGGAGGGAGGAAAATACAGGATGACTTAATGGTGTGAACAGTGAATATGCAGTTAACCATAAGTTGTATTACATTTATAGAAGTAAAGATATTGCAGGGGTGTAAAGTTACTGCTTGTGCTGATTAGTACTAAAATGACTTTCCCAAATGTTGTTCTTGTGGATATTTAACTGTGCTGAAGAAGAAGAATCTGAATCCTCCTTGAATTCTCATGTCTGCGTGCTGTGTAGCTAGTCAATCTTGTTTAGGTATTAAAAATCATTAACAGAACCTGCTCTGTCCTTGCAGTGTAGAAAATCTGTTTTTGTTCTGCTATGGTTTATGAAAATCGATGTTGACTGTCAGAAAGTACAGTGATCAAAATGACTATGAATTCTTAGTGAAACCCCACTAAGAATATGAAAACAAACTTCAGTGGATATGACAGGAGGTGGAAAAAAAGCTGGCACTAACTTCCCTTTTACTAAAATTGAAAAAGCTTATGAAGACTTATTTTTAGTTCAGGATCTAATGTCCTGTGTACTTAGTTTTTTCTTTAATCACTGCATACTTTCTTTATTAGATCAGTGAGGACTCCAGGCTTACTGCTGCCAGCTCCAAATCAAACTGTTCTTCTCTTACTGTTCGTCCTTCTTCTCCCTCTCTGCCTCGTCCTGTCAGCTCCAGCCAAGGTAATCATGTATGTATCGTGCTGCTGGGCTGAGCCTCTTGGTTCTGCTTTTTTGAGCTGCATTGATATACATGAATATTATGTGCATGGATATAGGTCTTAAAACAAAATGAAGCAGAAAGAAAGGCGTGTTGTCTTAAAAGATGGAAGCTGTGTGTGAATCAGCAAAACTGGCCTGTTGTTCACAGGAGTGCTAGTGAACTGAATGGGAAGTGTGGGCACAGGACTTGTAAGTGCATCATCCTGCAGAAACCACCAGCAGAGGGGATTACAGATCTTGCCTCAGTTTAGATGCATATCCTAGCTTCTTAATGGAAAACTGACATGTATAGACATGTTGTAAAATTGCTTATTGATCTGTTCTTGCTCTGCAAAAGCGGCATTGTTTATTTGCAAGAGCTTCATTTCAGTCAGACTTGGGGGAAGATAGTAAAAGGACATGGCAGGAAATAGAAAAAGGAAGGCAGTTGTGGGATCAGTGTTCATGGTGAGCCTGTGGTGTCAGCACATCCATAGTGCTAACCTTACCTGAAAATTATTTTTGCTGTTTCAAAAAAGAGTGCCTGTTGCATTAGGACCTTAGAAGAATGGCTACGTGTCTTCTGCAGAAGCTTGTGACTTCTTACTGAGAAGACTTTGGGGGTCTTTTGCCCGGTTGACAACTTTTAAGTGCAGCAGGACATGAATAGTGGTAGAAGAGTTAATTAAAAGCGAAGGGACTATATTCTCAGTAAGTGTCTCAACAGATGCTTGCTTTTTCCTATAATTCTGTTGGATTGGTGAGTGGGAGAGAACCATGCCTGAAAAGCTTCGTCTTTGGAGGAAGAAAAATAATTGCTGTGATTTCTGCAGTCAGTTTTTTAGTTCATTCTACAAAACTGAAATTATTTTGGCAACATCTGTTTTAAGGACAACTAACTTGAAACAGATACCGGTTTAGTTGCTACTTACGTACTTCATTTGCCTTTGCAACCATTCTAGGCAACTTCATTCATCTGCAGATAAAATGCCAGCTTTTCCAAAATGTGTGCAAGAAGTATTTAGCTTTCTTTGCATATATTGAAGTCAATTGCGGTGGGACTAGATGATTATTGAAGGTCCCTTCCAACTGAACTATTCTATTCAATGCTTGCTTTAAAGTATTAAGTATTTAAGTTAGAGGACTGAGACAGTTCGACCTGCAGTTTTACCTAGAGCTAGCTGTAAAAAATGTATGCTAGCAACAACTGTAACTTTCAAAATTATTGGTCCATAGTTCTTTTCTCTTATGGTAAACGTTTAAGAGCAAATGAGTCTCGGGGGAAAAAAATAATGGGTCTTCCTTCCCAAAGTACTTGAATTTTTTAGAAAGACCGGTGTAAGATTTAATGTTTAGTTACGGTTGAATTTTTTCATGAGGTTCCTTTACTAAAATCATAGGGAAGGCTGCTTAAGGGGTAGGAAAATAAAAGAGGACTAGGGCAAGCTGCTTTTCATCATTAGTAATAGGAATTTTTATTATTTAGCTATGAAGGATTGTTTTCAAAACTGACTTTGAGAAATCTGTTTAAGAATTTTGAAATATGCTGTGCAATTAGTTTTACTGTTAGACCTTAAATCATGAATAATGGAATTAATTTCCTGATATGCTATTTCTATGAATTGTTTTCTCTGCAGTTTTTCTACACACCATCTGTTTCCGTAACATATTATTCAAATTAAATGTCACTGGCAAATGGCTTATGGAAAAAGATGAAATATTTATATAGGAAACAGAAAACCAAAAATAATGTTGTCATGTTCTGTTTTTCCTGTCAATCCGAATTTCCTCACTGCTAATGCAGTGTTTTGTTCAAGTAATAAATACCTTCTGTGTTTCCTCTGACTATGAGAAGGTTTGATGTAATCTGCTAAATTTGACTATCAGTCCAGAAAGGTACATGCAGGAGTTTTTATGCTCAGACTAGAAACATATCCACTCTAATTCTATTGGTTTTATTTGCTCATTTATATACTCGAACCGACTGGCTCAGTGATAATACTGAAAATGGATTCTCTGCGTTGCTTCAGTGCAAGTATCACAGCCAAAAAATGTCAAATGTCTGCGAGAGTGTTCCCTTATATCAGCTCATAAGCTTTATTGATATGCAGCTTTGAACCCTTCAGAAAGATTCTGAATAAGGTGGGCTAATTTTCTTGAGTGGCGTTTGAGGGATCAGATTTGTTTGACTTTCTGAACAATTGACAAAGATAACTATGACTGTTCACCTGAAGCATATGGAAACTTGAAAGAATGCTGAAAAGTTGCCAAAGAGTGCTTTGCTGCTGTTTTTGCCAGCCAGGCGATAGTTTGTTAAAAATAAGGGTTGCTTTTAGCAAAATTGATGAGTTCTGTTAAAACTATGGGTGATTCTTAACACCAGAAGTTGAGATTTAAATTGTTACCTTTAAAAAGGAATTTCATCTGTTTTAATGCAACTTTCAATACAGTTAAGGACACGTCTGCAATTCAACTAAGATTCTACCTGCTTCTCTTTTGTCTTGGCTCATTTAGCTTTAATGATTTATCATCAGACCTTGATTGTACAGCTTTAATTCCACTTGTTTGGCAGATAGACATCAATTTTGGTTTTACTGCAGTAGTTTTAAGAGCAGTTTCTATTTGTTCTAGAAATAATTTGTGAAGAAACAGTCCTAGCTAGCAGTTCTTTGCAATCCAGTGAATCGACTCCTACAGACCATACAGTTCCCCAGAGATGCTTTGAAATACCAGATTCCAGATGTAAAAATCAGGTAATTGCAGTTCTTATGTTTATTTTATGGTATTTTGAAAAGCTTCTTTGCAACCTTTCCTGATCTTAAATTTTTATTATCAAAGTAACCTGTAGCACAGCTATATTGATTTTATTTCAGAGTTGCTGTAATGGAAAAAGGAGGTTGGGCCTAAACAGTGTTGCTGGTCCACCTTATAAATTAAATATATAATCAGGCTTTATGAGATTTGCAGAGAATCGGTGTCACTGTCATGACTTTGGCATGTTGACCCAGTATTAGTATCACGTTAACGTTTAATATCCACTTGTTCTGTGCAAGACTTACCTTGCGCAAGACAGTATCACCTTGCAGAAGGAGATTTTCTTGCTAGTCTTGTTAGTATTGCTGGAGAACCTTCTCCATAGGTAATGGCCTTCATGTGTCTCCTTCAAACTCCTGCTGTTGTTGATAGTTTTTGAATTGTGATTTCATTTGTTATAAGTTTTCATTTTTTCATAAAAATTTTTTTCATAAGTTTTCATTGTTATAAGATTTCATTTGTTATAAGTATTTGTTATAAGTATTAGAAACACTCTTTGTTCATATGCTTCAGGGAATGCGCTTTCAGGTGGCTTCAGGTGGCTTCAGGGTGGCTTCAGGGAATGAGACAGCAGGACTTTGGGGTAGTGTTTTCCTTTGTCACCAATGTAGTTGGTTTTTAAGTTCCTTTACCTTTTTTCCTCATTTCACAGTACTGGAATATATATTTGTAGTGTGCTCTAATAGTCTATGGGCCTAAGGTTGGATCCGTTCTTAAGTCACTAACGACCCATTTTTTCTTACCTTAATTGAATATCTAACCTAAAGTAAACAAGGTAGTGTTTTAGGATCCTCAAAGGAGATCTGTTCAGCTGCCTGTGAGTACAACAATCAGGACTTCACAGCGAGTTGCTTTAAAAAGGTGGCGCTAACATTAGTTTTGCTTTTCATGTGTGCTGAAGTCTGGCAGCACCCATAAGTAGTTGGTAGCTTCCTGATGTTTTCTTCTCTTCTTTAGGCACCTGCCTCTCTATCGGACTCGTGCAAAGAACATGGAAGAGGTGGACATACGTGGTAAGCTAGATATAAAAGTTCTGGTTTATATCCTCGTTAGCTTTTGGATAACAGCAGTAGATACTGCATTTTTAAAACTTGGCCTGTGGGGCAAAACTATATTTCATTGTGTGCTGTATCTATTTTTTGAACCAAAAGTGATTACATTATGTGAAGTGTTTTTAACCTTTGAACTCTGGAATGTATTTGGTAGTTTCAAAACCAGCAATAGCTGTATTGTAAAGTGCTTTAACCTGTAGGGATATGCTTATACAAGATGAGAAATAAAGGATGAGTAAGCATTTTAGTCCTTTCTATAAAATTGTACGTTACCAGCCTTAGAAACTGATGGCTGTGTGCAGTGCAAGGATGTTTTACAAATTACACTGACTTAACCAAAGCAGCAAAGAGTAAGCCTCAAATTCTGATGAGCAGTGCCATGAAATGTAGATCATTGTAGCTGGTTTTAAACTTGCTTGTACTTAATGCTGCTTGTTATCTCTTTTGAAGTTTGGATTGTTCAGAGGAAGAACACTGTGCCGTGCCTGACCCCAGTAACACCATCATCTTGCCTTTCAACTGCATGTCATACACTGCCACAAACCAGGATTTTATCCAGCACCTTTCTGCCTTGATAGTTCAGACTGCGCAGAGATCACCCCACTCCTTTACAGAGAATAAAGGAAGCCCTCTGTGTGATTCCAGAACCACAGACAAAGAAGATGGATATTTTGAAATGGGACTTCATGAAGGAGATCAGACTTTTGAGTTCAACACAACTTCAGATACTCAATCATCTGACAGCACAGCAGTGAAGAGCGTTGACATAGTCAAAATTCTCTGGAGTTTCACTATTCACATTCATAAGGGATTCAGGCAGTTTGCTTCCTGTTTGGTTTTGACTGATGATCTGCTAGCTGTGTTTGAGATTCTTCCTCAGGAATTGAGAGGAAATTGCCAGCATATCCCCTCTGCCTTGAAATTAATGCTATGTTTTCCATACACTGATATAGCAGAATTTGGATTTTTCATGCCAGAAATCTGTTTAACACTGAAGCTGAAAAACAGCAATAACTGCTTGCTTGTTGTTTCAGACTCCCAGAATCTTCAAGATTTTTATTCCTGTTTGCACACGTGTTCTCAACACTGCACATCAGTGTTACTAAGCTCCACAATATACTGTGGAAATGCAAACCTCCGAGAGTTTCTTTGTCAGCTTATGGAATTGAATTGCATTCCATCAGAGGATGTGGAGATAAAAGGTTGTTTCCTAACATACCTTGTTTACGGGAGCAAAAACAATGTTCAAAAAACCTTGCATCATCCAGAGCCAGCTGGCAATAACAAAGCATGGTCAAAAAATGTTTTGTGTTCAGCACTTTATTCTTCGATGTACAAGTCTTCTGACCAGGGCCCCTGTGTGTTCTATCCCTGTTGGGTGTTTCTAACACCCCAGCATTTGTACATAGTCAAAGTGGATTTCAGTTTACTGCCAAGCAAATGGGTAGGCACAGAAGACTTGAGAAGTGTTCTTATGCTGAATAGGATTCCGTTAGCATCAGTCGTGCTACATCCGACTCACGTGTCTGTTCAACAGAAGGGTTCATTTTTGGATGGGCATGTGTTGGAGTTGCTCATTGGATACAGATTTGTTACAGCGGTGTTTGTTCTACCTCACGAGAAATTCCACTTTCTAAGAATTTATAGTCTCTTAAGGACACTCCTGCAGGATGTTAAGACTATTGTTATTTTCAAAGCTTCAAACAAATCAGATGCTGCAAGAAATCACGCTTTGGAGTCAAACAGACATGGTCCATCAGCAAGGTAACAATTCCCATAAAAGATTTATTGCATGGTATTGAAGGTAAGGTGGCTTTGCCACTGTTTGCAGTTGTTATTGCAGTTGGTTTCACTTGTAGACCACTTTGATTCTGCTGTTCTTTGCTTTGTGTGACTGGTTATCCTGGAATGTACCTGTCAACCTTTTTTCTTGAAATATTCTGTGGTTACAATTTAAAATGTATTTTCTTATGGAAGGAGTCTTTGTGTTTCAGGTGCTTGAAGGCTGATGCCATAACAGATAGTGATGCTTAAGAGAAGTCATTTAGAGTAAATTAAGAATAGAAGTTGCCTGTTCCCAGTTGTTGAATGACTAAGTATGAATTTTTGCTGGGGAGAGCTGTGTATTTCCTGAAATTTTGATGATATTTTCTGGATCTCTTTTGTCTCCTAGCTTTTCCAAGCCTCATCTGACTCTGTCATCTTTATATCCATCTGAATTTCTTATGCAGAAGATTACAGAAGATAACCAGGTTCCAATTCACCTACATGTTTCTGCATCTCTGCAGCATGTGGCTGGGCTGAAAGGAAGTGCCCTAGTTGAATTTTTCCATGGCAACATTGCAGAGGTATTACACCTAGCCTGGGTATATAAAAATATGACTTGACCTTTCAGTATTAGAAAATATTTTAAAAAGTGAAAAACCTTTCCTGATCAAACTTGAAAAGCTAAGCTGAAGCAAACCTGGAAACTTTTTGGTCAAAAACCTGTTTATGTGACTGTCTTTTGAGGCCCCTACTGCAGTGATTGTGGTCCTGGCAGGCATATTTTGCCTTCAGGATCCTTGATGCAGAGACAGAAAGTACACTAGTATATCTTGAAAATGACTATTCCAAGATGTTCGTATTTTTCTTTTAAAATGATAAAATGAAAGAATCAACAGAGTGGAATTACTAGCTACACTGTGTCCTGACTTTTTGGGTAATATAGGTTCATGAATACAACACAGCATGTGCATGGCTCTAGGGACTCCAAAAACATGAGCATATAAACCTGTAATTCAGAAATTAGGTTTATTGGCTGTGGAAGATTAAGTTTAAAAGTACAGTTCTAACTTAAATTCATGAGGTGGTGTTTGAAGTGATAAATCACTGCGTTTCTAGTAAAAATGTCAATTGAAAAGCTTAGTAAGAAATAGATGCTTTTATTATTGCCTTTTTTCTTAAGTATTCTAAAGTAAGCATAATTTGTATGTTGTACTTTTCTTTGCACTGGGAGAAGTTGATAAAAAAAAAAAAAAAAAGCAGGTGACTCCTTTGAAAGCTCACAGCACTCATCAGGCTAGAAGCTGGAAAGATGCCTGGCTGGAACAGCAGCTGTAGTGATGAGCTGTGCTTCCATCGCTTCCATCCTTTCTTAAGGATCCTTACATCCAGATTTGGAGTTGCATTGTGAAGGCTTGATAGGCCTGAGGTGTGGGAGGCACTGCTCATCTGTTGATAAAATTGTCTTTTGTTTGTTTTAGAAAGCGTCTTGTGCATTAGTTATTTCTTTTCTTTGTCAGGAAATGGGGAATAATTAGACCATGACAGAAAAATAATTTTCTCTTACACATAACCAAGGCACTTTCAGTAGACAGCTATTGTAGATGTGCTTAGCAGCTAGAGGTAAACTTCTGCTCTCACTATAGCACATGCTTCAAAAGTTTTGAAACTTTTACTAGTAATCTAAAGCTGCCTCTGGGATGGTAAAGCTGTCTGAAAGGTCAAAATGTGCAAGTGACTTGCGAAATACAATCTACGTCTTAGGTGGAAAATGAAGAGCTGAGGCATCTCATGTGGTCTTCAGTTCTGTTTTACAAAACTCCCAATGTGGAAGTGATGGCTTGTGTGCTTCTCTCAACAAAAGCTATTTACTTTCTGTTGGACGATTCTTTCATTCATGCGGATGAGCATCAGTTAGGTAAGAGAGCTATTAATTTTGATCCTCTGGTAAGGTTGAGCTTAATCCCCATCTGTTTGCATTGAGTTTAACTACCAGTTTTGGCTGATCATCCTGGTTGAGGAAGAGTGGCACAATCTGCCCTCTGCAAAGTGCTTGCATGGGGATTTTATCTTCAAAGCTGCACGTTTGGGTTCTTGAGTCATGGCTGCTTGTCAGACAAACCCTTTTATGTGCCATTGTGTCCTTGCTTCCCTCTGATGTTATTTGATAATCCCCAACATCATCTGGGTAGGTAAAGGCCGTTTTAAGAGAGCAGAATGGTAAGTGAATAGAATGAAACTCACTGTGCATTCAGTTCATACGAGTGATTTGTAAATTTTATCTGCCGGTCTAAATCTGCGATGCAGTTCTTCAAGAAATAATGTTAACAAGGAGATACAGTGCTTGAGAAATCAACCACTATTCCTGCCTTCTTCCTAATTTCTTTCTTTGTGTGATACATTTTCTGGATATAGAAGTTACACTCATGGAAAGGAGTATCATCATTCTTTTTCGTTTGACTTTATTGTATCTTCAACAGAGTTTTGGAACGAAGAACACTCAGATTGTGAAAATGACTCTTTCCACCTCTCTTGCTGCTTTGTGTTAAAACTTAATGATCTGCAGTCAGTAAATGTTGGCCTGTTTGACCAATACTTCAGAATTACTGGTGAGTACATCTTGTGCTTCAAGTTTTTCCAGGTCAATATCATGTGTTTAGTCTTACTTGATATGGATTCTTCTCTTGATTAGGGAGCTGAATTTTTTTTGCTGCTTTTTCTTAAGAGGAGCTAATGTAATGCTGATGATGCTGTATGAGTAGGCTTGCAACATCTTGTAATTGAGGTATCAAGGAAGCTTTTAATGTCAATGAATTGGTCCCACAAATGCTTTTAAAAATTCTTCAGTCTTGGTGACAGATCAGAAAGGAATTCTAAAGACTTTCTTGTTGTTCTGAGGCTTTGGCTTGCAATGAAGAGTAAGATCAAAGTTCTGTCCACCTTGCAAGACATGTAGTTAGTTGATGGTTGACTTTTTGGATGGAAAAGGAGACTTTAGTTTCCATAAGATGAGAATGTCAACTTAAAATTTAGTTGAAGTAATGTAGGTAAATTTTGAGGCTGTATTACTTTGTTGTAGACTACCACTACCTGTGAGCCATATGTTTCTATGTTCTGAAGTGTCTTTCTAATTGTCTTGTGACCTTGATCGGGAAAAATTATTGAAAATGATTTAAAGAAAGCTTCCATATAGCTAGTATACGAAGAAAGCTGAGGGCAATTTTTCTGTAAGATAAATTGTAAAATAGTCAAACAGTTTGTGTGCATCATTTTAAATGAAGAGAAATTAGATTCTCTATTTTTGAGGGGGTTTCCTGAATAACGATGCATGTTTTGGGGAGAAATAATGCTTGCAAGAAATTATTTTGGTGACAGTTGCATGTTGGTGAAGTTATGGTAATGTCCCGTATAGATGTATGAACGGTTTATTTTCTGTATTCTATTCAGGACACTCTGCAGATCATATTGTCACTTGCCTAACAAGAGACAGTTACAACACTCATGCTTTCATGCAGCAGCTTATGGCAGTTCTGTCATTGCTTGCACGCACACCTTCACCAGAGCCAATAGATAAAGACTTCTACTCCGAATTTGGGAGTAAAAACACTGGTAAGTGGTCTTTTCTACATGGCTGGAGCTATTTGGGCTTGGTACTAAGAGCATCAGCTAAACTACTGCTTTGAACTGTGTTTTCTATGTAGTAGTTTAGCTCCCACTGCAAGTTTCAACCTAGAAAGACTTGTAAGTCTGTTATCAAAGGACAGTGAACATAATAAAGCCTAAAAGTTATTGTTTTCCTTGCTTGGTCAGATGAAGGAATCCTGTCATTCTGAGAGAGTGTAGTGAAGTGAAAACCAGACCTTGCTGAGGCACATTAAGTTCAGTTCCAATGTCAGGTTAAACATTTATGCTTAGAATTCTGAATATTTTATTCACAAATTAAAATGACATTTTCCTGAAGAATGATTATTAGTGTAACTGCTCTAAGGAGAAGGTCTGTAAGCCCAGAAAGTGCAAGGTCGGGTGATAGTAGTCAGACCTTCCTAAGACCAGTCAATATATATGGAAAAAAGCAGATAGGCTTCCTTCAAGTTTTGCTGTTTTCTATTTAAGTTCTTACAGGGAGTAAGAGTCTGCAGTATTACTTCCTGTCATTCCAGAACCTAACACTGAAGGAGAGGAATGTGCTCATCAATCAGGGGTATATAAGCAATGGAGGGGGTATCAAAGCAATTAATGTAGAGGTTTTGTTTTTTGTTTTTATTTTCTGTCTTTTGTCTGCTTGAAAGATGTAGGAAGCTTGTGTTCAGTGATCTGATGATGCTTGCAGTCAGTTCAGAACTAGGGAGTGGGAAGGAGGAAGCAGAGGAAATCAGTTGGTAAGAAGGTGGGTAGTCTGATATGAGAATTCAGCTGTTTCCTTCTGCCTCTCTTGCTATCAGCCTGAACTAGTTGTGGTGAGAAAGTTGCAGAAATATAGGTAGGTTAATGCAAGAGACTTCAGTAGACAAATGCAATCCAAATAAAAATTATTCCAGTATTGTGAGGGAAAACCATACATGCATAAATGTTAACTTGATTTTTTTCCAGATCCAGCCAACTACCCAATGTTGTTACCTATCCTCATGCATTTAAGAAAGTATTGTATAGTACTGAAGTGGAAGTATAACAGTGTATTCTTATTCTTGCAGGAAAAATGGAAAATTATGAACTGATTCACTCAAGCAGAGTAAAATTTATTTATCCCAATGAAGAGGAGATTGGGGACCTTGCTTTTCTAGTGGCAGAGAAGATGGATGATTTGACTAATCTTCAGTCCCTCAATATCCTTCTGTATGTGTTGGCATTTCAAGTAAATCATGTTGAAGGATCTACCCAAAACACTAGTTCACTTCAACCTAAAACACTTATATTAACCAGCTCTGATTTGTTTCTCTTTGATGAAGATTACATCAGTTACCCACTACCTGAATTTGCGAAGGAACCACCAAAGAGAGATAAGTATCAGCTTGCAGATGGAAGAAGAATCCGGGATTTAGATAGAGTCCTTATGGGTTATCAGACATATCCACAGGCCCTTACCTTTGTGTTTGATGATGTTCAGAATCAGGATCTGATGCAGAACTTAACACTGGATCACTTTGGAGACACTGATAATACCCCAAAGGGTAATGTTAAACAAGAAGGCAGCAGGAGCAGAGAGATCCAGTGGTACATCTTTATCCCAAGTGCAGAAAGCCGAGAGAAGTTAATTTCATTGCTTGCAAGACAGTGGGAGATACTGTGTGGTAGGGAGCTGCCTTTGGAACTCACTGGGTAATTACTGCACAGCTAAGTGATTTCAGTGTCTATTATAAAGTAAAGCACAGCATTTAAATAGAGTCTGTCAAATTCTGTATTTTTATTAAGGAGCTGAACTGGACTCCCTTGCTCCCTAGTGCAGTGAACATTTAATAGTCCATACAAATATTCTGAAGTGTTAGCTAGGGATTTAACTTTTTGTAAAGTATTTTTTATGCAACAGTATATAGTGAAAAAAACTCATGAGACATCCTGGGAAACTGTATGGAAAAAATAAGGAGTCAACACTAGATATGCTGTCTTCTAGGGCTGTTAAGGTTTCTGCTGTTTCTCTGTATATATCAGTCTTGATGTTCTATACAAATTCTAATGTGTAAATAATGGTAAATGCTTGTGTAAGTTCAAGTGCAATGTTCTTTGTACAAGATGTATTTTGGGTATGCTGCTAATGCTTATTATTTAATGACCTTAGTTTTACGTATTTTTTTCCTTTCTGAGGCCAAATGTAATTATTTGCTGCCAATTGTGAACTTAACAGTAAAATTTGAGTGACAGGCAGGTGACACTTTCTCATGAGATTAGTCTGAGCATTCTTTTTTCTTAGCCTAGGGAAAAGAATTGCCTGTGAAAGTCTACTCAGAAAAGTCTGTTCAGTGTAGTCTTGAAAATGGAAATACACAACATGGCTATACAACTGTTGTCAGCAAATAATTAATTTACCTCTGAACACCAAGTCTTTTGCCTATTTTGTCAATACAAATAAAGTGTAATTTGACAGTTTTCTCTTGGCCTTGTCTTTATTCAAGTATACCTTTTGTGTTTGCAGAATACTATATGGTAGTTCAGTGGCACACTTTGTTCCTTGAGTGTATTGTAAAGTATGAAATATGCAGGAAGAATAAAGAAGAAAATTTAGTATAGAAAATACATGCTGGTCCAGAAGTAAAGCTGAGTTGTGGAAAGTGAGGGTCTGCAGCTTTTAAACACAGTTCCAAGAGGATTCACTTCAAGTCTTTTTGCTGCTCCATCAGACGGTAGGAATTTGCTTTCCAAATTGTCATCTGTAACTTCAGATACTATTGTGCCCAGCAAGTTCTAGCCTCCTATGACGGGGAAAAACAAAACACCAAACTACTCACTATTGTGAAGACTAATTCCAAGACTTTGAGTGTTTTGCATCTGCAGGGGTTAAGAAGGGAAGGATGGTTTTGATGTACATGGCCGGCTGATGCTGCCTAAAACTGATGCTCCCTTAAAAAATGTAAAGAAACCTAGGTTGGGAGATATCTAACTGTCACACTCAGAACAGGGCAGAGTTCAAATGCACTGAGTTCCTGTTCCAAACAAGTCTTGAGCATCTCCAGGAATGGCAAGTTTTTTTCTGCCTCAAGGCATTTAAGCTTCAAACAAAAATATTCTTGAGATTTCAGGTAACAAGACCTCCTTTAAGCTGTTAAAATATTCCCATTTGTGTCAGATACAATCCAAAGAATGGGTACAATTTCCCTTTAAGCATGGTAAGCACTGATCATATTAAGATGAATGAATGTTCAGTAGTTTTTTAGTTACGTAATACAGTATTTCCTCATTCTTACATTTAGTATCTCACCTATGGTGTGATGAGATTTATTTTCATGGCATTTATCTCCATTATCTTTTATATTCTGCCAGGTGAAGCATGGTCTAGACAAAGTAGGTGCAAACTGGCTTCACTGACGCTAGGTCCAGTTCATTTCTGTGTGTATATATATATATTTTTAAAACAAAAAAAGAACACTCTTCTGTTGTGGTAATTCAGATGTTTGCTCCCCTATTCTTTGGCCCATGTTAAAACCTGATGGAGTTACGGTACTTTGTGCGTTCACATTTCTGGTTGTTAAAGTTCAATGTTCAGCTGAAAAATTGTTCACTGTTGTCCCTTGGCACCAGTCTCTTGTCTTTGTCTGCTATATTTTAATTAAATCCCCACTTTTAGAAACAAATAGCAGTATTTGAATTTTCCTTGAAAATGCAGTCCTTCATCTTGCCTTCATCTTGGATTCTATAAATTAGCTGATTGTGTCATTTTCTGTTTTCTACAATTAGCTCGTACAGAATGTTCTGCAGACTGAAGAAGCTTTGTAAGCGGTTTTGGACACACAGAACAGCTTTGATTTCTTCCTCTCTCTTTCCAAGAGTGCTATGAAGCCCTGCATGCTCATTTCTCTTCAGGTTGTCTTCAAATCTGTTACAGTTTCAAACTCTGTTCAGTGTTAAGACAGTATTGAAGTTGATAAAGTTGGGACTGGATGTATACATAGGCAGGTGGGAAGACCTTTTTTCAAGAAAATACCTCCTAAATGATCTTAGTCTTTCATAGTCTGGCTTTCCAACTGATATAGGTTTACGTAACCCTAGGGAAGACCCATGCATTTGTGCTTGGTGTCATCTGCTGAGGATCTGGTCAAAGGTTTTAAAATTTCCCTTGTATTACAATTGAAAATTTGTACATGAATCTCACTAGGAAGGAGAGTGAATGAGGTGGTGACCTGAGCTCAGCCATGCTTTCTTTGTAAGGTGAAATGACAGCCTGACCTGCATCCTGTCTGCTCCGTGTCCATTCCCATGCTGTTTTTACAGCCCTGTGATCTCTTGGCTGCAGATGTACTAAATGGTGATGTATTTATATCAGCCCGTTTAATTTGTTTTCCTGGTCTTGACAACTTTAAGTTTTATTTAAAAAAAAAAAAAAAAAAAGGAATAACACAATGCCACTTCTAGCTTGCATGCATCTGATTCAAAAGTTTACTTCTATGGTATTAATCTTCAGACATACACAGTCTAAGGAGAAGTGGCAACAGGAGGAAAAGCACAAAGTTGTGGTTTAGAGCAGACAGGCTACAAACTTCTGTTTCCTGCTGTCTACCTGATAATGGAGGGACATTTAGTAACGTGGTGAGCTAAAACTGGCTGTGGAATAAGGGAGGATATGAAACACCAGGAAGGTGCTGAGGAATGTGTGTGGCCAGCTCTGAAAAAGACAGTGGATGCTTAAAGAAAAGCCTAGTGCCAGGTAAGCTGGGCAGCAGGACCTCATGAGTTCAGACTTTAAAAGTCTCTCGTAGGGGATGACGAGAACTGGCTCGGAGGCTGAGCTGTTCAAGCAGCGCCTGCTCACATCAGTATGACCCAAAAGGCCGTGTATTTTCTGTGGTGCTGCTGCGTAACCTTTGTGTACTCTTACGTATGAGGGACAAAAAGGGCCTATAATGTGTTTGGTGAAAGTTTTAGCAAACTATTTGCCAAGGTTTGTACTGAAAAACAAATCTAAACCACTGCATAATGATTTACCTCTGGTTCGTGACAAAACCAAAGCAGTACTTCCAACTGAAAAAAAAAAAAAAAAAAAAAAAAAGTAGCTTTTAGGGTGGTTTTAGGGTATCAGTGTGATAAAACAGCAATTTGTGCTAATTAACAGGAGGGTGCTGATACTACTGTGTGACTTTTATCCCTCAGGATTCCAAAAGCCAAGCTTATTTCTCTCCACTACTTACCTTAAAGATCCTAGAGAGTGCTCAAGAAACTATTTTCAAAGTTTTTATAAAGCATTAGTCACTTTAATGCTATCCAAATCAATGGAAGTTCAAGAGATTGTTTTCGACAGAATAAATCCTCCAGGACTTCTTCAAAATCTTGTTAATCCTAACCTGATATTTCTTAATTTTTCTTTCTCTTCACAGCCTCTTGTCTCCTGAGATGACAGGTCGCAACTCACTAGTCACTTGTCCCAAGGACAAATTTTCTTTGCCCCCTCTCAGAGATTTTTTTTAATGTCTGAAATAATACAACTTTATGGCTAGCTCACCAGATCTGGATATTATTAATCCTTAGGGATCTATTGAGGTTGTTTTTCAATGTTGGCCTCTGTACTTCCTCAGCACCTTCTTGGTGTAATGAGCTTCATACCCCCACTTTTTCCACAGCAATTTTTAGCACGTTTTGTTACTGAACTGCAGCATCTAATTCATACTGAAATACCTGTGGGGAGTTCAGAACCTGACTCTCCCAGCAAAATCCCAGGCCGCTGCTTAATAGATGGGAAAGGTATAAAAGTAAAACAGAGAGATGGGAATATTTAGCAGGCCTTCCCTGCAGGAGCATGTGTAAAAGAACTCAGAGTCAACAGCAGTGAGTAGGGCAGGACTTACAGCATTTATGATCTGACATTTGTGCCGCTACCCTTCCAGGCTTTGCACTAACAAGATGTGAGCAGCCGCGATCATTTCTTCCTGAATCACAAGGCCACGCTGTGCTCAGGCAGCTCCACCTGTCTGCCTGGAATGGGCCAGCACTGTGTCTGAGTCTCTGCACCAGCAGCCTCAGGGGTGTGCTCAGCAAGTACGGCACAGCTGGCCCTGCTCTTACACACAGGCACTCGTGGCTTGGGCTGTTTAATCCCTTAGCAGTACCTGGGAAGGCTCGCAGCTTCTCAGACGCTTGTGATTCAGAGTGAAGAGACTTTATGCTCCTTCCTAGCTTTCCCAGCAGACTGGAACGAGTTTGTTTCTCTCTGCTGAAGTAACCAAATAGTCCACACAGAAGCTATGGTAGACTGGATGGTAAATCATTTGTCTTGGTTCTGTAGTTCCAGTAAAGATTGCTTATACAGAAGATTTCAATAGCAGGAAATTGCCCAAGCTAGCCAGGGCTGCACACGCTTCACAGCAGAGGGCTGGTGACTGAGCATTTTAAAATGCAGCGTGACTGTCATGGGAGGCTGGAAGTTCGTGTATGTATCCTTTGCCTTTAGCCAGGCACGGGATTTTTTTCCCCTGGAATAGATTAGCTTTGACCAGCGGAGTTTTTCAATTCTGAATGTTAATGTGGTCATGGAAGAAGCATGTGTCGTGGTCTAGACAAGCTGGTTCAGAAGATTCAACCTTTCATAAACTCATAAAACAAAAAGGCTGAGTGAGGAAAAAATCCTGAGCACTATTGCTTGCCAACAAGCTGCTGCTGGTCTGTGTGAGTCAGGCCAATGTAGATTGTTAGTAGTTTATAGGAGTCAGCTGTGTCAGGGCCAGAAGTTGAATGTGATGCTTCTGAGCCCCAGGTTTGCGACTTCAACCGCTAGCCAGCCTTTTTGTGCAGCCTGAGCAGGAGGCAGTTAGCTGGTAAGTCATCCTCCATGCTTTCCAAAACAAACAAATGCTCACGTGCTAAACCTCACAGATAAATGCAATTGCAAGCAATTGACAGCTCCTACTGTATCCTTTAAATGCACAGTCCTCTCAATCAAACATTGAGCAGGCCACGAATGAGGCTCTGCTACCCTGCCTGCAGCAGGGCTGTTCTTTGTGTGCTGTGCCATCAAATCCTTACAAGTCTTGCACACAGATTCTCTCTTTCTCTCCCCCCTCCTCACTTTTTTTTTCTACATTTGGCTGTCTCAATTCCTTTAATTGCTAGTGACAGCAAATCCTGTGGCTTCATTCTTAATGCAGTACTGGGTATTTCCCCTGTAAATTCTGGACAGATTAGAAGCATCAGCTCTTGAGCTCTCTGACAGACCTCAGGATATCTTTCACATTCGTTCTTCTTAACATCCAGTATTTTTCTGATGTATTTGTTTTTGATGTTGGGAGAAAAAAAAAAAAAAAAAATCTCTGCTTTCCAGCTTTGCTTTGTGGGACTTCTTGTGAGCTGATTAAAATGCTTTGTGCAGATGCTTATGCATTTCATTCCTCTAGCTGTTCTTACATAGAAATTAATGAGTGAACAGCCTTTTATTTACTGACAATTGTAAATGATGTTGGATAAAACAGTGAAATCAAAGAAATGATCCCATGCATTTTGCTTCTAAGGCATAAGCTTTTTATTGATACATCATCTGTGAGAAAATCCATCCATCCATCTGCCTAGGACAAATCTATTTCCCAGAAGAGAAAAGGAACAGATTAATTGTATCACCATTACTCATTTCTTCTACCTAATAATGTTCCCCTTCCTGTTTCTATGCCATTGTTGCCATTGCTGGTGATTCTGCCAACTGGACTGCCACCACAAGCATATTGGCATCGTTCCACTGTGATTGGTAACAAGTCTGGGCCACCCGTCCATTTGGAGATGGCTGGTGCCTCACCTTCCTACTCTGATTCCCAGAATCATGCAGTTGATGCAGGCTTTGGTGTTGCAGATCCAGCAGCAGTGATCAGAGCAATTCATACACAATGCCTGGAACACACTGGCTATGCCACTTGATCAGGAAAGCACAATCACTTCATCTGGTGACACATGAGCTTTTGATTTTTCATGTTATGCCCACCTACTGTGTAATGGCACTACTCAGTGTTCACAACTGTAGCCTGTATATTTCTGTTGTATCACTTGTCTTTAAGTGAATGGTCATATAAAAATATGGTCAGATAAAGGAAGCTGATTGTGAGCTTTTTCATGTTATTGCAAATCTGATTTATTTAATTCAGACAGGAATTTCACCAAGCCTTTTCTTTCCCTTCCTTTCCTTTCCTTTTTTTTTTTTTTTTTTCTCCTTGCATTAGGCCAGATGCAGCGGTGACAAACAGCAGTGGAAAGCCTCAGAAGAAGGCTGTGTCCTTTCAGCCCTGTAGCATTTTATTTGTGGAGCCCTTTGAAAAACATACATTTAGAAAACAGGCTGAAGTTTCAGAAAAAGAAGCCCATGCCTCTGCAGGTGCTTCAGGGTAAGCTATTTTCACCTTAAAATCTCATCTATCTATGGATGCCTGGTACTTGCAACTTAACCCATATGTCATGGTCTGCTCTTGGAAGACCATCAATGATCACTCAACCTCCTCCTAGGCTGCCTGTTTCAGCTGTGTATACCTACCAGGTAGCATGGAGCAGAGGGGCTGTCTCATTCTTAGTTTTCAAGGCCACTCTAGTACCAGGACTGTAAGTACATAAATTTCTGTGCAGCTTCCACACTAATGTCCCCCTCTGTGACAATGTCCCGCCTGCCCATTTGTGACTTTGCTATCCCAGCAGAACTGGTGTGAGTTACGAGGCCTCTGCTTCCTTTCACAGATCTGTGGGGTACCAAACGGTTTCTGTGGCTGCACAAACCTGCTGGCCTTGACCAGAGTGGCTGTCTGTTGGTCCCCTCATGGGACAAGTGGGCTGAGCTGTCAGGTTGAGCTGTGGGCTGGTACTTCTCACATGGGTTGCCCTGGATGGTTGTGTGCCTTATCTGCTTCCTGTTGGTGCAGGATATATAATTGTGCTTGCTGTTCATCATGCTGGCTGCTCTGTAGGATGGAGGAAGAGGTAAAGCACAATTTACAGCACTAGTAAGTACAGCGGTTCTTACATATTTTATATATTAACATGCACATCTGTGTGTTTATGCAAGAGACAAAAATTACTTATGCTCTCAATTATTTACCTAAATGCAAGAGTAGCTTCCTATCCTAGTTTCATTATGCACCTTCCTGTACTCTTAATGGCTCCAAAATGAAAAGATAGCTTATTGCTCAGTAGGAATCGCTACAAATAGAAGCAATCCTTAGGCTGCTCTGTTCAGTGGGTCGGTTAGCAGCACAGGGGAAAAAAGTCCATGTAAAAAATCTGTCAATAATCAATTCTTGGTTGTTTGTAATGTTCGAGAGGAGAAATGCAATCACAGATTGTAACTCAGGTAACTATTTTTTTTTTTTTAAATCACATTTTGGGACATTCCTATTCTGAGTGCTATGGGAGAGCTCCATGGATTCATCTAACTGTCAGCAGAGCGTTTGGAAAATCATATATTTTGCTACTGCTGGTATAGCACCTACAAAATGCAATGTAGGTTTTGATGAGTAACCAAAATATTTCAAATAAATGTCAAATGCTGCCTGAAGGGTTAGACTGATCGATAGGATGTTCTTGTATTCCTGCTCTGATGTGCGGCACATGACTCGTGTTGCTTTGTTCATGCATACATAGGGATAGGAATCATTGGATTAACCTTTGGTTAGAGATGTTCTGGACATACTAAAATCAGCGGTTAAATGAAATTACGTACCTCTCATGAATTCATGGTATTTAAGTTTGCCCTTTGGATTTGCCTTCAGTTAAGCATACAGTTAACCTCTTTTTGTTCCAATTAGTTGAAAACTAAGGATTTCCTTCCTTCTGTTTTGAACTGATATGTAAGAGGAAATCCGTAGATGTTCCTGTTTTGAGTAAACCTTTTACTGAGAAGTTATGCTTGTGTATTTAAAAAAATAGAAAGAAAGAAAAAGGTAGTATTGATTCAGACGTAACAGTAGAATTAGTAGATCCCCTTATGAAGGCTTTGCATCCAAAGAGCACCATACAAAAATGTTCTCTCGCTGTTTACTTTTAACCTCTGTTTTTTCTTGGATCTGATTCTTAGTAGGCGGTCTTATCTTACAGAAATTGCAGCTTCTATCACCTCCCCGTCTGTGGAAAGGGTTCTGCTTGTAAAAGAATGAAAATGCATCCTCCTGGGTTGCTGCTTTTCTTCTTAGCAGCATGCTTCACTCCCACAGCTGACTGCCAGAGTCAGAAGGTAAGTCTGTGAGTCTTTGTTTAAATGTTCATCGAAGAGTTCTTCATATTTGGATGGTTGCATGTTATCCCAAAACCTCACTTTTTCATTTACATTTAGTTAAGTGCAGAATAACATCCATAATTAAACTTTAAGACTGTCAAATATCTTACCTGCTTGTGGAAGGACACGTGTGGCATCTGAACTGGAAAGCTAAAATTAAGGTTGGAGCCAGCTGCTTGAATTTTAGATCAGGTTCAGTTTGCATTTCTGATCAGCACTGATTGCAAAGGTAGTGATGTGATAGTACTGGGGATCTTCGTCTTCCACTGTTTTCAGGATCTCTGGCATCTGTCAGGACAGGTCCATATGTGCCCCAGGAGAGTTTTCTAAAAAAAGTTCTTAAATCTTATCAAATTGTTGCTTTGTAACAGGGAGAATACATTTCTTTCAAGTACATATCCTAGCAGCTCCCCAGCAAGGAGTACAGATTGCTTTCCGTGGGAAGGTTTTGTTTTGATTCCAGCATCTCCGTTCTTGTGATTAGCATCTATAAGAATGTAGGATGCCTTTGTAGATCTGTGGTCTTGGCTCCGTGGTTGTGCCGTCCCACTTTCTGTAGGCTATAATTCATAGAATATTAGGTAATGATTACCCACTCACAGAGACGTGAAATGTTTTGCATCACCTCTGAAGCAGCTTATTTCATCTAGGAAAAATAACCCTCTTTTAGATTTCTGTCCCCAGAAGGTTCCCTCTTTTTGGAGAAAGAGAAGAAACATATGAAAATGTATAGTGGGAGTTAAGGAAAAACAATGGTCTAATGAAGACTTTGACGATTGTTTAGGATGGCCACTTTATTTGGTTGTGATGGAAGTGCAGTGATTCCACAAGAAGACTCCATTGTCTTGCAGGAGCCTTGCAGGGGGCATTAAGGGAGAAAGAGATTTTGTAGTAGCTGGTTTTTCTGATGTTATCTCCGGGCTGTGTTTTGATCTGCATTTTGTATGGACTGGGGAAGAGGCAGCAGATGTGAGAACCATGAGAGATTTTCTGCCAGGAGGAGGCCAGTCCCAGGTGGTACAGAGCAGGAATGGAAGTGGCTGGGGAAGGAGAAGAGTGCTCTTGTCTTACGTGATCTCTGAGCCAGACTGTTCATCCTCATGCTGAACAGTGTCTTCCTTGGCCAAATGCAAAGCGCTAGTATGTCCAGGAATTTTCAACTAAAGTGTCACTGAGAACTTCTTGAGGAGGTACATGACTATAATGACCCGAGCTTGTGTATGCAGCTCTTGTTTTGTAAAGGGCAAAAGCTCTGGAAATGTGGTGATTCATTAGATGACTGTTTCCAGAACTGGCTCCCAGGATTGTTGGAGCCAAACACTGACGTCCACGTGTGTTTTTCTTTCTTCCCTGAAGTCTTGCCTTACAGAAGAATTGGTGTTATGGTTTGGGAGGAAATGATAAAGGGAGAAAATGAGTAGAATGAAACTAGTCCTTAAAAAAGCCCCCCCCCAGCTTATTCTCTTGAAATGGAATAAGTTGAAATGGAATAAGAGAAATGTGAGCACCTGAAAAGTAAGGGACATTTACATCAGAGAGAGAGGAGGGAAGGAAACACTGCAGCATCCAGAAGCTCAGGAATGTCTCAGCTGAGTGCAGAAGGCAGCAGATGCTGCACATGCATGTGAAAGAGTGCAGGGAGAAAGCACAGTCTGGCCCTGGCAAGGCAGAGTTCAATGTGGGCAGAGGCACCCTGGCTCCTAACTGCTTTTGGCTGCAGCTAGATGTCTCCTGCTTTAAAATCCTCCTTTATTTTTGGAGCTGTTTGAGAACACCAGGCTTCCTTTTCCATTGCGTTGTACCCAAAGTATGGCACAGTCCAGACTCACATCATCTGAGCAGAACAGTGGCTGTTCGCCCACTTTCCCTGGCATAGCCATGATGGACCTTGCTGGCTCTCAGCACGCCGGGTGGTATTGCATATTGCTGCAACACAGGCTCAGATATTCTCTCTTGCTGCTTCCTCTCCAGCATCTCCAGACTGAGAAACAGCAGTCACAGATAAGCCCGAGGGAGCAGTGCATCATTGTTTTCTGCGATGCTGTGCCCCAGCAGCCACCTCTGGCTCAAACTTCTGTCTTCCTTTCATTCACTCCAAAGTTGGAGAATCCAAACCATTGCATTTTTTATGCCCCTTGATTTTCTCTTCTGCTTTCATAAGAAGCAAAACACTCCAGAAAATGACTGCTTCATCAGTTCTGTCACTCAAATAAGAATGGACTTTTTTTTCTTTTTTTTCTTTTTTTTTTTTTTTTTAATTTTCCACACAGCTGTTTTCTTCCTCTTTCCTCCCGCCTGTTGCTGCTGACACAAGCATATTTCCATACAAAAAGGGGAAGACCTTACTGGGAAGTTGCCTAAATTTTACGTTGTCCTAGGAAGGTAGGGTAGAGGGTATTCCACAATAGCTATCTTGCCTTAGAGGCCTGTTTTATCCTGAAAATGATTAAAGATTCCAACAGCAAGGAATGACAGCCTTTCTTCTCTCCCAGTGTCCATCTCTGTTTAGAAATGGGGCCACATTAATGGAGGAAAGAGAAGAAAAAATGGTTAATGTGTGAATAACAGTGTCTTCCTTCACCACAGTGACAGAGAACACACTTAGCTGTGTCTGACAGCCAGCTCCTGATGCCTGGAAGTGAAGGTGAAAGGGTTTTAATTTAATGTTTTGTGCTCTACTGTTTGTGTGGTCTTTTTTTATACAGATAGGGAGGCGCAGATACCTGATAAGGGTTTGTGGGGAAATTCTGAGTTTTAATACCACAACCTGTGGGAAGACATCCGACTGTGTTTCTTCATTGAGCATCTTCCCATTCTCTTTCTGAGGCATTGTCTCAGTGAAGGTTAAGGTTGGGATTTGATGGGACCAGCAAGGGACCAACAAGATGCGCCATTCTGTCAGAAAAATGTGCCTGGATTCATCTGGCTCCTTTCAAAAGTCCAGTTTTAATCTGGTGTCCTCACTTGTGCTTAGTTCCACTGGTTGGATCTGCTTCTCCCCTGTCCCATGAATGGCATTGCTGGGCTTTTGAGGCAGGGTACTCCAGATGTAGCTCCCCAGTGTCCATACTGTCTGTCTTCTCAGTTTTGCTCTGTGAAAGAGGTGAGATCTCCTTTGATTCCACTGTGTGTGAGTGGGGTAAAAACATAAGGAACAGCAATGCTGATCTCTGTCCTGCTGGATAAAATCAGTAAAGCTGGGGCCTGCAGGACATGGACAGCTGGGTCTGCTGGATCTCAGACTGTTTTTGAGCTTTTCATAATGCAAGGGAGTCCTTCCAAAGGGAGTGGATGCTAAAGTACAGTAAGGAAAGCCCCTGGTGCAGAACTAGGAATGAATATCCACATGAGGCACCACCACAGACACGAGTCACTTTGTTTGTGGGGCAGTGTCTGTGCATGGATGGCTGCAGAAAGCAAATCCAGGAAAAGAGGAAAAGCTTGACAGCTCCAGGCAGAGGAAACATGGGCGTGAGTCAGGAAAGCGTTCCGGGGAGATGTCCGTGCAGAGCTGGGACCGGAGGGTTATCTCTCATGAGGTTTTCCTGACGGGGTCTGCTTGCTATCTTCTGGCAGGGCCTTCCTGAGCTGTTGATAAGATGGGAAGCTGTGGACTTCCTCCCTTGCCCTGAAGCAAATGTATGTGTTTGGGCTTACTTAGGTCCAGAGGAAGCAGAGCTGGGCTGAGATTGCTGATGGGAATACAGAACAGGGAGTTCTGAGCACACGACAGCTACTGCATTAACAGCATTTTTCAGGGTTGGCTTTTAAAAAATCCCAGATCAGGGCCTCCTCCCAGAATGTGATCTGGTGTTTTTATTTTTAGAAAATACCAGTTGTTGACCTTTTGGGACAAACACAGCTCCTGCCTTCTAGCTTTTCTCTGCCATCAACAGCAGCAAACATTTTCTCTTTTTAAAATGAGCAATGGTCTTTCTGCACAGTTGCTTGACCTGAGGAGTTTAGGGATGATTCTAGGAAACCCATCTGTGGTAAAATCATGAGCTTCAATGACAAGCTGGCATACAGTGATGGTTATTCTGTCTGATGCTTTACTTCTCATCTGCTCTGGCTGCGTTTCATTTGGAGAAGCAGGGTTGGTGGTACAGAGGCATTGAAAAGCACTTTGCAGAAGTCTGAACCCCTAAAGAGAAAGTATCCTGGTTAGGTGGAAGTACTTGTGCTGAACTTATCACCGGCCATATGAATTATCCAAGTCTCCTACCTGATCTTCTTGCTGGCACTTATGGGGTCCTTCCCACCCTGGGCCAAAGCATCAAGGGCCACCTCTAGGTAGCTGGAGAAGTGCGGAGCACTCTTCCTTTTAATCTCCCTCCCTGCACCTTCTCAAAGGCAATTGCCATGAGAAGCACTTGTGTGAGCAGCTCTTGGTCTCTGGGAAATAGACTGAACCAACACACAAAATTTGTCAAACCCATGAAATAGCGAAGAAACAACCAGTACAACTGGATTGTATCTTCAGCATGGAAAACAGAAATGCTGTGCTGCCTTTTAATTCAGTGTCTTCTGTCAAGGGTTATTGGTTTAGAGTTTGTCCTCACGTACCACTACCACACATTTCCAAAAGATCAGTTTAAATTAGCAGCGCATGGTTATTATTGCTTTAGAAATGGTTAGAATTTTTGCTGTGAGTAACAGAGGAAAGATGAGTTAGCTGTGATTTGCCCTATTGCCCTGTAGCTGAGATCCAAGCAGAGCAGCATGCATTAGCGTAACAGTGCTTTAGCATGTATGAGTGCGTGGTGTACATCCGAGCAGCCACACTGGTCACTGCCCTCCCCATGTGGAATCTAAAGAACAGTGCAGTGTGGATAAAGATATCAAAGGCTGGCAAGATGACTGCCTAAGGTAACAGTTCAGTTATGGACTTATTTTCATTCCACTTTTTCTTTTTAAGCTAAAGTCAATGAGATGCAATGTCAAGATGGTATTTACAATGAATACAGCATGTACTGCTTGTGCTGTGATGCCTAAAACGTTGTGTCCAAGAGGTTGGTTAAAGACCACGCAAGGCTTCGGAGTGAGGGACTGCAGGTAAGACCTCTTTCCTAACCATGTTGCAGATCTGGTTTAGCTCTGCTATGCAAGGAGTGATGTGTATGCCTTAAGGAGAACACGTGTAGGTTTTGAGCCCTATAGATCCAAGGAATTCTGTTTTCAGATACATAAAAATGAATGTATGGCCCTTAATATTGATTTTGTCTCCTTGCAAATCCCCTGGACTTTTTGCTGCATATAAGGTTCTGTACACAAACAACCAGTTACCTGATAATTACCTCTGCCTTGCCCTGAACAAAATGAGTTTGCTTATCCTGCTGTAGCAGCTAAGCAGAGCTCTGTCTTCTGTAGGAACCTGTTTCAGACCTGGAATTTGCTAGTGAATTATTAGAGAAAGAATATAATAATAATTCCCCTTGCATATCCTCTCAGCTTCCAGCACTAATCCTCTGAACTTTTTACCTTCCTAGTTCTCTTTATGAAGGTTGCTTGTTCTTGTGTTCCTTGTTCTTATTCTGTTGAGCATTTCTATAGCTTGGCTCTAATAGGAAAATGGTGAAGGAAAACTGAATTTACCAGTAAGTTTTTTTTTAGAAAATGAAACACTATAGATTATTGTTTGCCTATCTATTCAGTAGTGAATGTTAACAGTTAACATATAGCTCCATTGTCTACTGTTTTCTGTAATTCATTATTCTGTATAAATACTTTAAAAATAGCTGTAGCAGTTTTACAGTAATTACAGACATGCAGAGGAGTCAGACTGAATTCAAAGGGGCAGTGCTATTGAGGCGATTTCCAAGTTCCTTTTGGGAAGGATGTTGTGCCAAAAATAAAACGAAGTATAAGAGTAATGTGAGCGCGTGCAGCTTTTCTGCCTGTTATCTCTCTGTGCTGGTGGTAGCTGAACAGACCCAGGAGTAGTTCTGTACAGCATACACGCACAGCAAGAGACGCTGCCACCAGGGGCCTAGCCTCTGTGTAAAGCGATGGATGAAGGGTTGAATAGGAGAAAGATGCTCCTCCTCTGTCTCAAATCCAGTCCCCAGCAACATTCTTGGAACCAGCCTTAGGAGCACAGATCAGTGGGCATCCGTGGGGAAGACATAATTAGAGTGCAAACTCTTTACGTGTATTTACTGGGGAGGGAATGAACACCCTTCTGTTCAGTGTTCAGTGCGCTGCAGTGTGCTTGCTTAGAACCCCTCCAACAAGTATGTGGTATCTGTGTGGTGTAATCATGGATCTTGGATTGTTCTTTTTAAGATACACTGTCAAGTTAGGAGAAAATACCCTTGTCCAGCCAGGGTGCTATCACATATGTAAGAAGGAAATTGAGGAGAAAAAGTGCTGCCCAGGATTCTGGGGTACGGAATGCTATGGTAAGTTTTTCATCTGTTTACAATGCCTTCTGTTCAGTAAATCAAACCACTTTTAACACGAAGCATTAAATATGCATTAAGCTGATTGATTTTTGTTATTTCTGCTCCTGCTTTTTAAGCATTTACAAGGTCTCCATTATCTGCCCAGGATGTTTAGAAGATAATGAGGAAGGAATCTCTTTGCTTCATATGGGTTTAATCCTCTTATATTTAACACATAACATAACCCCCTTTGTTGGAACTTCCTTTAGTCTCTTCTTTAAAAAGAACCTCTTGGAAAGGGATGTTTTTGTTCCTCTTTAAGAAAGTTTCCAAAGGAAGAGGAAGATACTTCTTTCTGGTGTCCCTCTGGTCTGGAGTGCATGTGCCATGTGTGCTTTTATATAGTCTGGAGTTAGTCAGAGGTTCAGTCACAGAAAATATTTAGCAATTCCAACCCAACATGCAAAGCTCCCAAAGCTCCTGTTTAGTTTTAAGCCAAGTAATGAGAATTTGAAAACACTCAGTTTTTCTTGGTCTTCTCTCAAAAATTCAAAAACCAAAAATCCAAAAAGTTTATCTTCTAAGATGAACACTATTCATACAATTGATCAGTGACTGGAATATGGCCAAACATTCTCCAGTCCAGCAGAAAATGGGAGGTTGTTTGAGCAATTGGGCCTGCACATAAAGTGCTTTGAATAATCAATTGGCAATTCTATGCCTAAAATTTTCAGATATAATCCCTAGAATTTGGAGGGTCCACACATCTTTGGACACCCTCTCTCCAAAGATGTGTGGACCATGCTTGTTTGAGCACATTCCCAGCCCTTCAAGAAGCCACAAAAAGCCAAAATGCTCAGTATCTTTGAAAAGCAGGCTGCTATCTGTCCCAAGCTTCAGAACCGTCCTCAGATGTTTGGTGCTGCCTCTTACTGATGATTGCAAGAGTGGCTCCATCTCAAAACATGTTTCAGTGGCTTTTCTGAAATGTGGTTAGTTATGGGCCAGTGGAATTTCCCTTAGACCTTTATTAAAAGTCTTTCCTTAGAAAGCAGCCATGTTTCTTCTTGGTCTTATTCATTGCCATCTTCACCAGCTCTGGGCCTTGTAGCTGTACTGGTTAAGCAGGCAGGGACTTTGCTGGTTAAGGAGCCATTGCTTTCACACAGCTGGAATGCCTGTAGGAAGAGGTGATAAAAAGAGGGATGCAGTGCTGTTTTTTTCTGCCTAATCTTGCCTGGCCTCTTACCTGCTAGAATGTCCAGGAGGCTCCGAAAATCCCTGCAGTGGCCATGGGACGTGCTTGGATGGCATACAGCAGAACGGAACCTGCATCTGCAAGGTCAGTGTGTGATTTGGTCTGAGGGTGATATGCTTTTGTACAGCGTCTGTGCAGAAGCTCTGGATGAAGACCAGCCTTCTGCCTGGAAGGTCATTAGCAGGGTCTTTCATTCCAGCATCAGCGCCTGTGGTTTAACTAGGGTATTGGCGTGGTCTGCAGCAGCACTAAGACACTGTTGGTGAGGCTATGGAGTTGGGAAGGATCTCTAGGAAGAAATGAAGAATTGCATGGATTTAACCCTCTGATCCGTTGAAATAATCAGTGTCTGTCTGTGGCTGCAAGAAGCCCTGAGATACGTATAATGAGCTGTACCTTTACCACACCTGAAAGATAGACTTCCCAGCTGCTGCTGCACCTTAGCAGTCAGATCCTCCCTCTCTCAGGAAAAGCAAGAAAGACTAAAACCAGAATTATTATTTTCATTACAGCTCTAGACTTAATACAACAAAAGTACCAACAACTGCTGCACATGTGACTCATATAAAGCAGTGTTTCTAAAATTATTATCTTAGCTTAACAGACTAGTGTCAGATTTGAAACTTCTTCTTATGAACAATATGTTTTTACAGTATCCTTAATTAATGGCATTGTTATCCTTAATTAATGGATAAGCTAAAGTCCTGCCTCTCGGGCACATCTTTGAAAAAAAAAGCTGATTTTGGACTTAACTCAGAGACACTCAATATCAGTTAAAATACATGTTTAAGGTCCCCAAGCCTTATAAAATCAATGTCAAACGTCCCGTTGGTGCTAGTGAATTACAACTTCCTTTTTCAGAGAGATCATAAGCCAGCTGTTACATTCTCGTCTGCAAACAGGACGTGGTTTTCTCAGTGCCCACCTGGGTTTTGCTGGCATTTTGCACACTCTCTGTGTGTTGGTGTACTCCTCTGCTGGGAGGGCTGGGTGGTAGTACTAGAGCACTGAGCAGACTGATCTTCTTCAATGTATTGCTTCAGTTGTGAGAGAAAATCAGAGATGGGGAGATACTTTGAACTATGACAATGTTTAGAACAATGAAATGGTATAGAAAAATAACATCTGGGACATTTTGGGGCCCTTCTAGGAGCAATACAGTGGTTTTGCCTGCCAGAATTGTCGAGATGAAAACCGTTTTGGCCCAGACTGTCAGTCAGGTAAGGAAGAGTAATTTCAGGTGAAACCTGCACAGAAATACCTGAGAGCAAGGAAAGTGGAGGGGGAGGCTGAGTGAGGAAGGGTGCTGGAGAGGATGAGGGGATGGCATCTGACAGCCTTTAATAGCAAGTATCTGGGCATTTTGTCTTTCTGCCCTTCTCCACTGTCCCATTAGACAAATGATTCTCAGTCTTTCACTCAAATCAATCCATTTTTCCTTTTGTAAAGTCTCGCTCTCCCATTACCATGGCTTTCCCAGTTTCCTCTCTCTTTTCAGCCAGGCTGTTACCTACATCCCACTTGCCCTGAAGCAACCCAGACTAATTTCCCAACTGTTTGCAAGACTCCTGTCACCACTCCAGTAGTCTCTCAGCTTCCTCTTTATTGCCCTTCCTACACATTAATACACACAATACTGCTTCTCACATATGTCATATTTTGAAGCAATTTATGACCAGTGCGGCCCAGTCATAAAGAAGCCCTTTCTTTCCATCTCCTGGTTCCCTTGTATCCACACAGGTGAGATGGGTGTGATCTCAGTGCTTGTGCTTACGGAACGACACCCATGCTGGCATCACAGATGTGGTAGAGCCTTATAATACCGCATCCTTCCACACTGGCTGCAATAGACTTGGAGGAGTGGGAAGTTAAGTCTGAAAAGCTGGTCCAGATGTTGCATTTGGGGCTGATCTTACAGGGCAGCACTTTGCCTTTCTTCAGCACAGGACTTGCAGTGCTTTCTGTGAGCTCTGACCAGGATGACCTTATTTTTTAAAATGAGTCATACTTGCTGTGGATTATTAGTGGGCAATCGGGGTGCCAAATCCCAGGGCAGTTGGCCAGTGTATGTCGGGAGCTGTTCATGCTGCCTTGTCGCTGAAGGTCTTGTTTGTCTGGCCTTTCCTTTCAGTGTGTGACTGTGTGCACGGGGAATGCAACAGTGGCGTCACTGGGAATGGAAGCTGCACTTGCTATGGAGGCTACACTGGCCTCAGGTGTGACCAAGGTAAATAAATTGGTAGCTGGAGAGGAGCTGTTAGAGCTAAACTATGATACGGATGCATGTGTCCCAAAACCAGCTGGGATTTCTCTGGAAACAGGGTAGATCCTCCCTTCCCTCCAAGTCTTGTGGGACCTGACTACCTAGCCTGCAAGTCTGTCATGCTTACTTTCCCTGGCTTTTGTGCTGGTTGGGGTCTCTGGAAACAACACTTGCCTTCATTTCCATGCCTTTTGTAAGGGAAGTTGTATCTTCTTGCACTGTGCTTCTTGCTCAAAGGGAAACTCTCTTTGCTGTGTGATTCCAGAGCTTCCCCTTTGCAAAGGCGTGATGTGTGAGGCCAACAGTGAATGCACGGTAAAGGATGGGACAGCGGTGTGTGACTGCAAGCCGGGATACAGAAAAAGTGGCAGCACTTGCTTAGGTGAGAAATTTCGTTGTGGCCCTAAATGGTCCTCTGTTTAGGACCTTCCAAAGAGAAATCTTTCTCTGGCATCTCTGGATGAACTTGATCACCATGAATACGGTGTCTTCCTCACTGCGGAAGCATAAAAGCCTGTTTTTTTGGGAATCCTTTTAAGATGAATACCTAAGGTGTTTGTTCTCCTCTCACTTGGTCCTGTAAGCAAGCAATGAGTTACAGTTGCAGATGCCATCCAGTATTTGCCTGTACAGAGTAACTGTGACAGTGGGATATCGGTGAGTCTGTGCCAGGATAAGTGATGAGTAAAGGTATATAATTTAGAGGGTTTGAACAAAGGTATGTAATTAGAGGGTTTCTTCACTGATTTCAGATGTAAGTTTTTGAATTGCTTTTGTTAAAAGAAAGATGCATGCGATTAGCTAGCAATGGATAGCTCTATTTTCACTGGCTTTTTGCAGTTCTTGCTGACCAAACACCACTTTCAGATGTTTTCAGACATGATGGAAATTCAGAAGTAAATACAAGCATCTTCTTTCTGTCCCTTATATTTGTGTTGCTGAAGTAATATGAAGAATGTGTCATCCAAATTCCTTGGATCAAAGAAAAACAAACTGTCTGCTGTCTGAAATTATTTTATTTTCTGGGAAACTGTAGCAATTTAATAGAATAAGTTCCTTATCCTCCATTCTCTTAAGGCCTTTGGCATTCTGCTATGCTACAGTAAGTGCTCTACTGAAAACAGAAATTTGCACTCTCTTTGACCTCTCATCTCTTTGTTTGCAGCTCAGAATCCTTGTGCGTCTTCTCCTTGCTCCCCCTTTGCTGTATGTAATGTTCTTAGACCAGAAAAGTACCAATGTACCTGCAAAGAAGGATTTCAAGGAGATGGGAAGATTTGTCAGCCCATAAACCCCTGTGTTGACAACAATGGAGGCTGTCCAGAAAACTCTACAATTTGCGTTTACAAACGTCCAGGAGAGGTAAGGGTGACAGCAGCACGTCAGCAGCCTGTAAGGGTCTGAGAGTGGCCAGGTGGGAACTTCTTCAAATGAGCCAGTCATGGGATTGCTCACATCTAATCTCCTCAGATTTTGCAACCTGCCAGCTCTTTTATGGGATAACCTGTTGAGTAAAATATGACGAATGCAGCTATAATCACTGCTCTGTCTTCTGCTAGGCATCCTGTGTTTGCAAGCCTGGGATGAGTAGGAGATCTGCATCAGAGTGTTACGTGTTTCCCAATGACTGCTCAAAGTATTTTTGCGACGTGTCTTCCACGTGTGAAATTAATTCCCAGGGGAATCCTAGGTGAGCCACTTTAAGGATTGCTTTTAAAGCTTATTCTGCAGCTAGAATGGAAACTGATTTTGAATGAAGTAAACTCTGAAGAAACAGGGAACTAAAGGAGAAGAATGGGCTGGAGTCCCCTTTTGATAAGAGCCTGTTTTTAACAAGTCCATTGCAAGTAAGGAGCTCTACATCAGCTAGTGTAAATCTCATCATGTGGGCCACAAGATGCTTTAAATCTGGAGCAGCAGGGTCTTTTGTATTGTGAACTGGAGATGGAGCTCCCCAAGCTGGTGGATATTATTAGTTTATAGTCAATCACCAAAATGGAGATGTCTGACTCTTGTTTGGTCAGCATGTTATCTAAGGAATCCTTTTGGTTGGGACAGCTAAGTCTTTGGCTCTCCTGCCTCTCAGGCCTGTAAGCTGGAGGTGAACTAGTGTTGCAGAATGACAGGGAAGGGGGGAGCTGAAGGAAAAAACACCAGACCTCATTTAGCTTTCTTGAGCAAAACGTTTAGAAGTTGATGCCCTGCAGATGAGAAATATTGCCAGATCTAGGATAATTTTTGGTCTCCTAAACACCAGAGAAAGCTTCACTGAGGATTTTTTAATACCAAAAAAAGCTGGAGTTTGTCTGAGAGACTGAGGAGGAAAAGAGCAGTCCCATCTCCTTGGCTGTTCCTTCTCCAGTGCTGTTAAATTGTTAGCATCCACCTGCTCATTGCGTGCTCCAGGCCAGAACTGAAACACGGTGGCTTCCCCCTTTGAGGACATGCCAACAAAGTGCAGGACTCAGTGTTCTGCACAATCCCTGCCTTTAGCATATCTGTTCCCCAGCAGCTGGCACGCAGCCCTCTGTGGCTGGAGTAATGTCAGATGCCGTATGTCTTTGCATCCCTGAACCAGAAAGAGCAGAGCTGATACTTGGACAAAACCCAAACAGGAAAAAACGTGTTTATCAGCCAGTGACCTTAAGTAGTGTCTGAGTAATGACTATAAGTCCGTGTGAATCAGGATGGAGATTTTCACATGTAGATAAGCTTTTCTGCAAAAGTCATTAGCATGTCTGGGGCCCTCATTAGTTCTAAGACAAACTGTATCTAACTGATGCGCGGGAGCTGGTACTTCCCACTGAAGCTGAGGGCTAACATAGGAGCTGATTGCTATATTTTCACTGAGACCCGTGTTTTTTATGCATTACCTCAAATTTTCAGATGCTTTAATGAGTGATACTGGCTGAATACTTAATTAGACATCAGTACATATATTGTGGCTTTCTGTACCCTGAACTCTAAAGCAGACAATCCTTTTGTTGACTGTATCTGAGAAAGTGTCTTCCTTCTTTTTGCTTAGGACCAAAGTTGCTTTCACTCCAGAAGCGTGCATCTTTTTTCCTGTCACTTAGATTAGGCAGCAGCTACTAGACTCTTAAATACACCTTAAAGTCATCAAAAATTAATCTTTCATCTGTAGATACTGATGTTGTCCTACTCAAACATGTCAAAAGTGTGGAGGACTGCTTTATAATTATTTCTTATGTTTAGTGTTAACGTTTATAATGTGATGTTTATTATGTTTTTATTGTTGTATCTAGCTGTGTGTGTAAAGAAGGGGAGATTGCAGATGGGAGAAATTGCTATAAAGATCTCATGAGTGAGATTAATCAGCATAATTCACGAGGAAGGTTTATTAAGACATTGAACGTCGCCAGGAGAATGTTTGGTAACTCTCTTTTGAATTTGTTTGGGGAATGAAGCAGAGGTGGGGAGAAAAGTGTGTCATCAAAAGACTAAAAGCCTCTCATCATAATAGGCATTTCACAACGTATGACTGTGGCCTTCAAAATCAAACACATCCCATCTCTGAACTCTTATTACCAGTTGTGGCTCATGAACAGGACACTGTTGCAGAGAACAGTGTGGATGAGCATTATGTATTTGACAGTCCTGGTGAAAGAGGTGCCACATCCACAAAAAAAAGGAAAGCATGCATTGAGGATGTGATTTAAACCTGTCTGTCTCAAAATACCAGTGTTCCTCCACCTGCACTGTGTTGAAGGCACAGCAATCTTTCAGCTGTCATCGTGTTTTCTAGCAGTGCTGCTTGAGGCTGGTGTGCCCTGGATCCTCTTACAGTCAGATCGGTCTGCTGAGCCAAAATACAGCCTCCCTGCCAGCTCATGCGTGTGGGTGGCCAGTATAGAGGTGGAGGGCCTTTATCCTGTGCACTGTGGTCCAGCATAAACAAGTACTAGTCACATGCATCAGGTTGAACATGTGTAGATGTAATTGTGCTTTTAACACAAAGAATAATTATTGCTAGAGTTAAACCATGGCAAATAACTGCTTCATGTTGTCACTCTTTTTACAGCTTCTGGTTGTTCAGTGTTGCTGACAAAATACGGGCCTTTCACTGTCTTTGTACCATCCTTTCCTCAAAGTAATGATAACATAGAATTTAATGTAAGTTTGCTTGCTTTTAGCAAATCTTTGCTATCTTATGATTCATTTCTGCCTGAGTTCTGTGGTCTATAAAAACTGATTGACAGACGAGAGAATATTTATAGAAGCAATCTCTTGCAAAGACTGCTCATTGTCTGGTTGTTGCAGTCTCACAGAGGATGTTACATATGTTATTTTTAAAACCTCTCTGCTATTGACAGGGTGTGTTTGTTGTTTTTAATGTCAGATTATGTAACTTCAAAAAGTTGAAGTTCTTCTGGCCATTCTTATTTAAAGATCCAACCTCTGGTGTGTGACTATTCTCAAAACTTTAGGTGCCTTTTCACTGCCTGAGTTTTTCAAGCAGTGCGTGGTTTTCAAAAGGGGATGAGATTTGCATTAAAGTACTGGATTTTGGCCTATTCCTTGGTATGGCCCTAGATTCGGGAATGGTGTCAACTTCTTAGCCTCATTTTGCTAATGGGGCAGCAAGGGTGACAGGGCTGTAGAAAACTGACATGAGAGTTAGGTCAAGAGTTTGAGAGTTCTGGGCTTCAACAAGTATGTCCTACAGGTCATATTTTTATTTTATGTATTTTTTAATTAAGTTGTGTTCATTTGCTGCAGTTTTGCCATCAGTTGTATCAGTTCCACCTAAATCAGTGTTGACAGACGATTGTCTTAAAGAATCACCAGTGATGGAAAACCCAGAAAACAAAGGAAGAAACTAAATGTAAATTCAGCAGCTTACGCCACCTATATGGCCAAAAATAAACAAAGATTTTCTATGGGGAGCTTAGGCAAGTTTTGTTACCTCAGGCATGCAGAGATAGTTTTAAATTTGTCCAGGTCCAATAGGTTTATCTTTAGGGGATTCTTCTAAAGTCACTTTCAAATGAATCAGTCTCCCTGTGTTTGTGTGAGTACACAGAAGCAAAGATTTGCCACCGTGTTTCTGCAGTGAACCAGAATGAAGAGGGAAGCTCAATATTATATACCTATAATTTCTGTTATGGTAATGTTGTGGGTCTTTCATAAAATGAGGGTTTTGAAAGAGCACGTCATTTATCTTCTTTATATGGTCTTTACTCCCCAAAGGATACCACTGCTGAGCATTTGTGCAGAATGCACATTGTTCCTGGTCTGCATTTGATAGAAGACATGGTAAAAGCCAAGACGATGTGGACCTTGTCAGGACATAAGCTGACATTCAGCAACCAGGTAAATGATATCCTGAACGGAAGTCGTGGAGTGTTGCTTTCATGTAGGACTGACCAGAGCTTGAGCGTAGTTTCCTTCATGTGCTTTCTTAACGAGAAAAACGTTTTTCTCTTATCAGACTACCTGTGATCAGAACAGGATTTCATTTCCACTTCTCAAAAAGAATAATGAAGTTTTAAGAGACAAAGATGTAGCAAATTTCTTAGGTTATAATCTCCTTTCTGGTGCAAAACTGTTCTTCTCTTGCTACATTTTTCAATGATCTGTCTAGTTTTAAATAGTCACTTCCCTGCTCCTGGGTTCTTACCATCCACTTGAGATGTGTACACAGATAGGTGTATACAGATATGATATTAAACTGCTTTTTATTGCTCTTCCTTGCATTTCCTTAGCCTTGAGTTGCAAAGTATAATTTTTATATTAAGGTGGATGTGGCATTGTGGGGCACATCTGAGAGAAAGATTGGCTTCGACCCCTTTGCAGTAGATTCCTTGGTTGGTTGTGGACCGTGCTCTCAGAGACAGATTCTGTGAGGTGTCCTGATGGTCCTGGGGTAAAAGAAAAAGGCAGGTGGGAAGAAAAGGCTGTAAAGTCTTAATTGTGCTCTCTGAGCAACAGAATATATTGAGCATTGATGTAGTTTCCAGTTGTTCCGGTTCTAGAGGTTGCTCTTTTATCAGCTCATTGCACAGACTAGAAAAGCTGCTGTCTCCCAGCAAGATCCTTTGTGGGATCCAAAGCAAGGTGATTTAAGGACAGACAACCAAGCAACGTTTTTTCCTGCCCTGTAGACAACCAATTCAACAGAATCTTATTCCTAAGCTTGGTAACAGTCTTTCCTTGGTCTGCATATGTATGCCGGAGAACAGACCTTTTCCCTGCACAGCTAGCAACTGCAGTATCCTTGCAGCTGATGTGGAAAAGGCAGCAAAGTCTCTCTTTAGACTGAATGCTTCTCCTTGGAAGTCACGTTCTCAGACATAGCTACATGCTGAATATTTTCTCTTCCAGTTGCCCTTTTCCCCTCTATTTTATTTTTCTTATCCTAGCAAAGAGTCTTTCATCACTATTTTATGATACGGAAGGCTGTTTTTCCCTTTTCACTCCTTCAGCTGACACACGTTTTCCAGCATCCACTGTTCTCTCTCCATCCTGCACTTTTCCGGCTTGCATTCTCACAGCTGGCCCGGGGAGAGCCGTATGTTTCCTCTCTGCGGATCCAGCCTTGGCCTTGAGGTCTAGGTCATACTACATGCACCCTACGTGCATCAAAAGGAAAAAGCACTATTTGGAGCCAGGGATTCCAAACTGCGTTTATTGATGCTCTTTTAAAATTCATTTCCTGTTCGTTTACTCAGGAGTCTTTTGATCTGGGAAGCCTGCCCTCCTCTTTCTTTGTTTCAGCCAGACTCCTCAGTGATGTGAGCTGAAGTTCAGGGCAGGGAGGAGGAGTTAAAAAAATGCACATGATAAATGAAAAGCAGAGAGAAGCCTGCACTTGGATTATGGCTGCAACACCAACACCTTGATGCTGAGTTTCTAAGTTACACTCGGTAGACCTCCATACACCCCACTTCAGTGCATGGCTGTATTCAGTATGGAAGGACCAGATGCATGCCTTATAATTCAGTGAGCCTGACTATTTAGGCTTTGCTGTGATGAGTCCTAGTTGCATTAGGAGCTGATGAAATCTGCAATCAAAGCTGAAGCTTCAAGATTGTCTCCAAATTCTGTATTCTGGTGCCCAGGAAGCATCATGTCTTTCTCCTAGTGCTTGACAAATTGATGCAGCAGCTTAACAGTCAGTGCAGCCTTCTGTGATCCACGCTGGGATCAAGCATTGTTCACGTTCAGGCAAACTTAAACCTAGAGTCTGTCCCAGACTAGGTCTTTAAGCTGTAGTAAGACTTAAAAGTACCCCAGGATGGAAATATTGTCCAAATTCATTTAGAAGTGAGATGTTTATTCTACAGTGAGACCACCCCGTAAATTTACCTTTTCCAGAGTAGACCGGTTGTGCCTTCACCTTGCTGACCTTGATGGAGAGCACTGAAGGGAACAAGGGTTTATAGTGTGATACCATGGATATACATTAAAATAACCTTGTGTTATTATCCAGGCATACAACACATTTCAATATCAAGATGTGGTGGGAGAATTGTACAGAGTTTTGCAGTCAAACCTACCGGCAGCCAATGGCATTATGCATATTGTTAACACTCTAAGGAAAAAAACCAGCACTGACAACCTTGGAAACCCACAGGTATGCAGGCATTCTTATTTCTTCTGTTTTATGAGGCAGTAGAATAAATACTTGAAAAAAAATATTTTTCCGTGGTTATGCTTCTTAAAACAGTGAGGCTTTTTTAAAAAAGGAAAAGGCTATTTGTTTTGTTTTCAGCTCCTGATAAGCATGCCTTTAAAAGTAGCTAATAGCTCTGCACAAGTCAGATACAGACCTTGCAGTGATGCTTTTACAGTGTTTGGATAAGTAGAGAATTCTAATTTCATGACTAAGATCACTCCCTTCATGGAAAATGAGCTCTTTTTCAGTTGTATCTTACAGAAGAACAATAAGATAAATATTGAAAAAGCATTTTTCATATAAAACTGAAATTAAGATTTGCTTTATTGAAAAAGCTTTTTTTCATATAAAATTGAAATTAAGACTTGCTTTCATCTGTCTCTACTGAATTTTAAAAATATATTTAAAAGATTATCTTTGCATTAAAAGTATATAAAATGAGGACAAATAATCACTATGGACCTTTGCAATTTGAACTTGTCATGTATTTAAGACACTGGGCAGAGATTTAAGAGTTCTTGCTTCAGTCTGTGCCTCTGCTAAACACTTTTTCCTGTCAACTGGGGAAAATTTTTGCTATAGCTACTGCATTGTATGCATGAAAACTTTTATATTGTTGCCATATGCAGAAAGCAGAGCCTATTACCCACTGCTTCCTTGCAAAAAAATTACACATAGGATGACACCAGCTCTTTGCTTTAGTTGGATTTTGATAGTAGTCTGCACTTACTTTGCACCATTGTAATTAATCTATAAAAGCAGTCGTATTGTGTAATCTTACGGTTGGATTGTACTTTATGTTTAAAAAGTAGCTGGAATATTGTGGTAGAGATAGGTGGTAGAGATGAGGCGTGCCAACTGTGCAAGTTCTGGGTGTTTATGTGGATTTGAATGTGCCCATCACTAATGTCACTTAAGATGCTCTCAGTCTTATGACTTGCATGAAGATGTTTTCCAAAAAGGAGTGTCTGAGATCCAGAGCAGAAGCTGGACTGAGCTCTGTGTTTGTGTGCGTCGGTACCTGCAGGGAAGGGCTTGCAGCTCCTCTGGCCATGAGGCTGATTCAGCAGTCTTTCCTATACCATTTCCTGTAAACTTTCGATACTCAGCACAACAGTGGCTGTCACAGCACTATTGGTGTGCATGTTCCAAATGTGCCAGTAGAAGAAAAAAAAAAATCTTTAAGAAAACTGCAAATTTTGACTTTGTACCGCACTCAGGGATCTTTATCCACAGTCCAAGAAGAGTAGGAGGTGAGTGGGTATATCTGGAAGAGCGTGCAGGAGGGATGATGCTGTTGGGGTGCATGGCACTAAAGTACAGCTGTTTTGATCCATCTTGGAGCTGTTTTGGATCAGGATGCGATCTGGGTAGGAACCAACATGGCCCAACTGTGGTGAAGACTGCCAAAGCCTTAGCCAGCCTTATGCCAGTGAGGCAGAGAGGCAGCTTGCTCTGCAATGGCAGGACAGCAAGAGTGCTCCCTGCAGAGTTTGCTTTCTCTGGACTTCTTCAGCCATTTCCTTCCCTTGTGGTGTTGGCTTTACACTGAAAGCTAGTGATCACATGAGCTATTTTTGGCAGCAAATCTCTTTATACCCTTGGAAGTAATGTTCTGTGCCTCTGCATGTTCTGCTGGAAGCAATAAAAAAAAAAAAAAAAAAAAAAAAAAGCAGGCACATTCCTGCAAATAAAGGTCAGATGAGTCCCTTCAGAAACTGTGGTGGCTGCGGGGACGTTTCTCTTGTTACCTTTGTCCTCGTGGGAAGCATGGCAAAAAGGAAAGCTTCTACTTCCAACGTGTTTTCAGATTTCTGCATATGGGTTGTATTTTTTAAGCACTGGAGCTCGTTTGCAGGTGGCAGAGTGAACTCTTGTCCTCAAAGGCAGAGGGAGACTTGAGATGCTAGAGCAGCTCCACTGTTTACCAGACAAGTTCTGCATGGCTGCAAGTTTAACCTGGAGATGGGAGTAGGAAAACAGAAGGGTGCTTAAGTGCATGATAACCTAAAAAATTCTTGTTTGTTGTACATGAGAACAGGCTTGTGCCTAAGCTACTGTAGGCTCCCTCCTTGTTAGGTCAACTGGCCAAAATAAAGGGTTTGAGTCCTTTGGGGCTGACGGCTTTCAAAGACATGGAGCATGCAATCCCCAAACATTGACTGATCAAAGGCATGCCAGTTTGTGCGCAGACTTTGCTTCAACCCCAGTCATTGTATTTTTCCTCTTTGTATCTTCTTGCAGAAAACCATTGGGGAGATCCTTGCTTCAAATGAGATCTTCAGTCGATTTGAAACTATACTGGAGGTAAGCATGCTTGTGTCTGCCCCAGAAGGTTTAGCATTGCTGCTTTTGCACAGCCTGTTGCTCTTTTTTGTGAGAATTTTGAATAATATTTAAATGCAGCTGTTTGTCTTTCTTTCTGGATACTTTTATCTGAGTCACTTATTTTGTTTATTTTTTAAGCACATGTAATGGAAAGATCAGCACAAGCAGCAAGCATACAAATGTCTTTCCCACCTTCTTCCCCACCTGCCCTACCCATCTCCCTTGGCACAGTTTGTTCTCCAAAGCATTTTTAGTTCTTGAACACTTTTTCAAGAGTGAACATTTCATGCCTTTCCATGCCAAGCCAGGCTTAAGCTAAATGTTGTTGTTTTTTTCCTATAGGTATCTAAATAAAATACTCCTCAGGTTATAAACCCTTAAAGGCTTCTGCCCAGGCTTCATTTAGTTAATTTTTTTTACTAGGGACAGACTGATTTTTCTTCTACCTCTTCCAGAGTCATCTGGATCTGCTCCAGCATTGCACCCAACAGTCTTGACCTGCTTGTTTTCAGCTTTGTGGCTGTTAGTTGTTTACAAAATTCATTGTTTAATTGCGGTTATAGGCTTGATTCTCTTTTTCTTCTCTTGGGGCAAAAAGATATTGGTTTAGTCTCTGTATGTACTTGTGTGCTTAAAGCACAGGAAGTGTTATTCCAGTGCTCTCTTGTTCACGTTAGCTGCACTCACACCGGTGGCTTCATTGTCCAGCCTGTTTTTATGGCATTTTATCTCTGTAATATTACAAGCCTCGCCTCTTGAATACAAAAGCTTTTCAGTAGCTGCACCCTTGGTGAGTTGCTTAGAGTCTCCTCTCCCTTTCTAAGAGACCCCCCTCATTAACTCATGCTAGGTGCATGGTGAAATCTTTTACTGTTTTTGCAGAACTGTGGCCTGCCTGCAATTCTTGATGGACCCGGCCCCTTTACTGTATTTGTACCCAGCAATGATGGTGTGGATAAATTGAGAGATGGAAGGCTCATCTATCTTTTCACAGAGGTGAGAGCTCATAATACTTTAAGAGGTTCTGAGACAGTGCAGCCTGTTGCACTGGGCTTTGCTGGAATAGCTTGTGCAATGTATGTGATCATTGCTGAAAGATGTTCTTTCTGGAGCTGGCTAAAACATCCTTCTATAAGGCTTTGGGAAAGAAGTGAATGCTGGTGGAACCTGCAATGAGAAATACATTTAGCCATATTGTTTAAGTCTGTTTTTTGGCTTTTTCCTTCCACTTTGTGTGGGGAAAATGAAGTAATTTATTTTCCAAGTGAAGTCTCTGCTATAATACATTGGCATAGTCAGTAATTTGTTAAAAGAAAAAGTAATTGCCTCTTCTTACTCCTGAGCAGTGAAGGGGTATCCAATTATTATGTTTTGGTTTTGTTTTTTCCTTAGGGCATAAATAAGCTTCAGGAACTTGTGAAGCATCATATCTACACTTCAGCAGCGGTAAGGCAGGCAGCTCTAATTCTGGATCATTGGAGTCCTTCAGGCCAGCAGATAATCAACTATGTTGTTTGGCACAGAGGTTGGAGTATCAGTGACTTCAGCTGCTGTTTCTTGGACTGCCCAAGAGAGGAGAGATGTGATTCAGGACCTGATGAGGCAGAACATTTACCATGAAAGTTGTTGCCAAAAGGGACATCCATCACAAAGCTCTTAGTTTTCTGTGTGTGATGGTGCTCATTAGTCAGATGGCCTTTACAAAGAAAACATTGTCCTGCAGAGTTTGCTGCAGGCAAATTCTCTCTCGGCATCATTTTAATTTGCTCAACTATTAATTAGGAGCGTACCCTAATTATGAATCCTCCAACCCATAGCTTCCCAAACACTGAAAGCAGCAACACAAAAATTATATCCAGGTGGAGAATTGGTCAAAACTCTCCTGCTCCTTTTCCTGTTTTCTTGGGCTCCATCAGTGGGGTACTGCCAACTCTTGCACCAACATTTATTTACCCGGTGTGGCAGGGTACATAAAATTAATGCAGTGCATTAACAAGACTTTTTCCATTATACAATCAACACGAGAAATGTTTAAAATTATACACAGAACTTGTGGGGAAATGAATACTTGAGCATTATGGTACAATGTCATGTCTTTTGCTAAGAAATATCAATATTACTCCAGTCCTTCACCGAGGAGAAAATTTCTGTCCTTATGATTTTCTTAACTCCAACAGAGAAATTAAGCAGCACGTTGACAAAACAGCAAAACATAGTTTTTCTTGCAATTGATGAATAATAACATGGCAACAAGCCAAATTACTTATTTTAATAACTTGTTGAACACAAAAGTAAAAATTGTCAGTTCTCAGAACTTCTCGCCTGTCAAATCCTTATGTTTAAATTTCTAGTACAGCAGCTGTGGTTTACATTTCTTCTGCCTTTAGAAATAAGCTTATTTAGTAGGTCAAAATGGATTATTTATTATGTTTCTTGCTCAGCATTACTTGTTCAATTAATATGTCCTGGAAAATTCCCTATATTGGCTGTATCAATAAGAGACACTATTAATCAGACTTAATTTCAGCTGTTCTAGACTGTTTCTTGAACAAGGAATGAAAATGAAGGCCACCTCCACAGGCACTGTTGTGTTTGTAGCATTGCAAATGATTCACACAAAGTCCTGGATTTCCCTCTGGGCTATTGTGTGCATTTAAGGTATTTCATGAAGAGTAAATGTTAAGGTTAAAGTCCCCTTTAGAAGGTTTTTTTGGTGGGGGAGTGGTGAAAGGACTCTGTAAGCTGTACTGAAATGTCCCTGCTTTTCCACAACATTGTCCCCTTGTGTGTTTATTTCAGGTGACTGTAGAGAAACTGATGATGATGCCACACATTGTTACTATGGCCAACCAGATACTGACCATCAGCCTCAGTGCAGATGTATGTATGGATCAAAACTCAGCTGGGCAAACGTCCTGTGCTAAGTGGAAGTCTGGATATAGTTCTGAACAATGTGGTTTCGGCCCATCTCTGCTTCCTCCTGTGCTTAAAAAATAGACTTAAATGGGGTCACTGAATTATTTTTGCTTCTTATCCAACTTGTGACGCTACTAAGAGGCTTGACTATTTGTGTGGTGGCACTTGATGTTGCATACCATCTGTTTCCTGTGTTGCTTTTATGTAGTTGATACAGTCTAATGGGATAAAATACAGATAAATTATTTGTGTTTCTGCATCAGGGAAGAATTCTGATGGATGAATCAGGGATCCCCTTAAACATGAGAAACATTGTGGCATCAAATGGTATTATTCATACCTTGGACGGCATCTTCCTCCCTCCTTCAATAATTCCCATTTTGCCTCACAGATGCAACGAAGAACAACACAAAATTGTGACAGTAAGTCACCTTCTCCCATTCTCTTGCTAGCCATTGCTGTAGACCCTACACTCACCTGGAGGAACAAAAGCAAGATGTGTAAATTACATCTGGGAAATGTGTTCTCTCTGAGATACCCCCTAATATGAACTTAGGCAGCATCAGCACTGTGATTGTTGCTTCTGCTAGCACTTTGCACTGCTTTGCTGGCAATCAGCTGTTTTCTTGTGGATCTTTATTCTTTCCTTGCATCCATCCTACCTTCGCTTCAGAAAGATGTTTGCCTTTTCATAAGGCTGTGTATGCCCTTCTTCACACCAGAGTTACTCAGCTGAGAATGCTTTGTTCCCATCACTGTCAGCATTGTTTTCCTGTTAGCATGAATGGGAAACAGTTATTCAGCAGCAGGAGTTGCAAATGCTGTATGGTATTCTCACATAAAGAATTTTGTATAGCTTATTTTAGGTGTGTGTTCCCCACTTTGATCACTGGTAGGTTACTGGAAAAGAGGATGAGTGTCTGAATAGGCAAAAGGCACCTGATTTGGAGCAACACAAATAATATCAGCTGGCCAGAGGGTCTGATATAACTTGTTGATTTAATGAGGCTGCAGCATGGATGCCCAAAATGTTTTCCAGCATAGCTGTGTCTCTAGTGGCTGATAGACTCACAGGGTGGACACAGACCCCATCTTAAAATCAGGTGCAAACATCTCGTGACAAAGGATCCACTTTATTGAAGTGAGAAGCTTACCCCATTTCAGAGTGTGGAACTCCCTCCTAAAAATGTTTCTGATACATGCTGTGATGTTTTGGATATGTAGTGGAAGCAGTAGCTCTGGAGCATTCTTGGCATGGGGAAGGGGTTCTTTTGAGAAGATGAAGTTTTCTGCTCTTCTTTTCTTAACAGGGCTCTTGTGTGGATTGTGAGGCTCTCAACAACAGTGTTTGCCCACCAGGCAGCAGAGAAATGGTGATTATTTGTGATCATTTCCCTATTTTCTTCTTTGCATGATGACATACAAGCACACTGTGACAATTTCTAACCCAAGACACTTTCAAACAAATACAGGACAGGAAAGTATCCACCTTGCACTGTGATCCCAGACTGTCACCCAGTAACTGCTCTGCGCTATTTCTTATTTTGAAGTCCGTTTGCTGAGTCAATGCAGATAGCTGTGAGACAGTCTGTGCTAAATGAAATTGTAGGCTTGCAGTTTTTAGTACCTCTACTCTGCCTCAGGCAGGGCTTTCCTCCTCACACGCTGAGTCTCCCAGCTCCTTCAAATTGCTAGAATCAAACCCAATCCCACTTGTACCATTCAGTAACACCACTGCTTATGTCATGGCCAGGGAATTGCAACTAGCTCTATGCGCTGCAGAGGGCTGAGAAACAATTTGTTCTTGGCCTGTGCTCACTGTTTATTCAGAATGAGCAGAACTAGCTGAAGGCAGATTAAGAAGGAGGAGGCAGCACACTGGTGTTTGAGTTAACCCATGCTGGGTTTAGCCGTACAGCAATTTCCAGGAAATCCCTGTGTGAAGGCCAGGCCCAAGACATTGTTTGGGAAGACCGGAGAGGTGTTGATGACTGTTAACTGTTGGGTGTCTTCTGAGGGATCTGAATTTCAGAAGAACTTGCTGATGCTGTCTCAGCATGAATGTCTGAAGTGGAGCTCTGCAAAGTCACTAGTCAATTGTTTTCCTCTCTAATTGAGGCAGGTGTGGACAGAATCATCTTGGGCCTGATTCTGCCTTTGTATAACTACATGACAGGTCACTGGGTATTGTTCCAGAAATTACCTGCAGTCCTTTCCCTTCCCACTTTCTGTCTCACCTCCACCCCTAGCTTTCTCCCTCCCTCCCCCTCTTTTTCCTTTCCTCCCTCCGTCTCTCATTCTTTCTTATACTCTCCCTTTTCCCCACTCTCCTTCCCCCTGCCTTTCCTCTCCCTCCTTCCTTTCTCTTTTCCCCTACCCTCTTTCTTACCCTCTATTTCTCTCCCACTTCCCCCCCGTCTCTTCCCCCCATCTCCCTCCTTTTATCCTCTCTCCCCAACCTCTGCCCCTTCTTCTACTGTCTCCCTTATCATAAATACTATTATAAGAACAAAAGGGCAGCACCTTGGCTCAGGCTTGCAGACTGCTGGGAGCATGAGGAAGCCACCACGTGCCTTCTTTCATGATAGGCATGCTGGAGCAGTATCTTGTTCACCTTGGCTCCTTTTTGAACTTCCTCAGCTCAGAGATAGGCATAAATTGCTCTCTGCAGCAGAAAGAGAGGAGGAAAGGGTTACTGTGCTGATGTAACAAAAAGAGCTGACTTGTGTTTCTACAGGAATCAACACTGTTCCCAAAAGAATGTGTCTATATCCATGATCCACAAGGCCTGAATGTCCTGAAGAAGGGATGTGCCAGGTACTGCAATCAAACTGTCACGGTGAGTGCGATGGGAAACCACATTCCTTTGAAAGGAGCTCAGCTTTGCTCTTCCCGATCCATCGAGAAGTCCTCTGACTCCTTGAACTGAGATGGCAACAAAAGAAAAGCTGCCCCATGCAAAAGGGGGCGCATCAGATGAGCTGGCTATCTGACCTCTCTTTGGTTAACACAGAGAAGAATACACAGTACCAACCCGCTCCGAATGTTAGAAAGCAGCTCAGTTAAACCCAAACGCGATACATAAATACAATAAAGCACAACAGTTGTGACTAGCCAAGTTGGAGGAAGCCGAGAGACGAATGTTGTCGCGTTTGGTGTGGCACGATTTCTGAGAGTACCCTGTTTTTATCACGTCTCCCAGCGGAAGCAGAGTACAATAAAAGTGCCATAAGCTGTGAAGTGATTACATCTTGTTTATGAAACATTGTCAGATGGTTTGGAAAAGCAGTTCTTACCCAGTTTACAGACCTCACATCAGGAATCTGCAGCTCCTAAGCTGTCCCAGTGCCAACTATATAGAATGATTTGTGAGTGTCTTGTTAAATACCAGCTGGATGTCTGTCCTGTCATTGTTCTTCTACTGGTCAGTTGTGACAAGGCCTGTGATCCAGGACTGATACATTCCTCCAGAAAAACAGAAGTCCTCAGCAAGGATAAAGGAGGATCAAGTGAGCCAATATTATTAATGAATTCAAAACTCAGAGAAAGTATAGACCCTATTTGTCTAACTCACACAAAAAAACAGAAAATAGTAGTTTATGATGACAAGAATTATCTGCAAGCAGAAAGATGGGTATTGTTGGAAAATAATTTAATAATTTAAGTCCAATTTTATGTTTGGACTTCATGATCTTAAAGCTCCTTTCCAACCTAAATGATTCTGTGATTATAAGCATGGGTGTCTAAGTGACTATTTCAGTGTAGTCCATGGCCACAGGAAGGAGAACATAGTTTTCAGAATTGTGAGAGCAGGACAACTCCAGGCAATTCATGTTAAGTCACTTGGTACTTTAATGATTTTGTTTTTGTTTCAGAAACCTGGGTGCTGCAAAGGATTCTTTGGTCCAGACTGCATACCATGCCCAGGGGGATATTCCAGTCCATGCTATGGCCGGGGAAATGTAAGTATGAAGGATCATACTGTGTTACAATGAGCACTTGACTCAGGGGGGCTAGCTTATTTATTTTTTAATGACAAGGTAGGACATTTTTTCTTTATATTAACAGTTGCTCTAGATAAGCATAATTCAGCCTTTGTGCTCCAGGGTAAAGTGCAAAGTGGTGGCCACAGAATATCCAAGGAAAATGGAGTGTAGTCATCAGTGCGTTTTCCATCTCGAGCTCTAATGTGAATCTTGTCATAGCTTTTGCAGACAGCATTGACTGGGGGTTGGGAGGGGGGATTTTGTGTTACCACCACTGCTCTTCAAAGTCCTATTTTTTACTGCAGCCGTCAAAAGTGTTTTTGATAGATATCAAAGCCTTGGTTTTGCCTTGTTTCGCTTAGTTTCAATGACTTTGGCTTTCTTTTTGTTTCCTTCCAGTGCAGCGATGGCATAGAAGGGAATGGCAACTGCCACTGCTTCGAAGGCTTCAAAGGAGTAGCCTGCCACATCTGTTCAAACCCAAACAAACATGGCGAGAACTGTGATGAAGGTTGGTAATTTGGAAGGAGAGACTAGAGAAAAATGTATAGCAAAGCTATAGTGCATGTTCAGGTACCCTGGATTCCCTGCTGGCAAGACCTCATCATGAAAGAAGTGATGGAAATGTCATCACAGGTCACAAAAAGCAGTAGAGAAAACGGCTAATATGACAGTGGTAGTGCAGGTCTTGGAAACATTGGCCAAATTTAAGTGTGGGACTTCTAAGCAAATCTCTCCTCATTAGAAAGAAAAGACATTTTCCTTTCCCAGTTGACAAGGACCTTGTGCTTGATGGCCTAAATTTGAGCCCATCTTTAGAGCTCATAAAACTCTTGGACCCAGGCAGTCAGAGGATCGGTTCCCTGGCCAGGTTTTGAGGTGTGGTGGATGTCTCTCAGCAGACATCCCTCTGTCAAGAACAAATGGGATGATGATTTGATGTCACGAGAGATTGTGAAAGGAAGTTGGGAATCTGCAAAATGTGATCACTGTGGTGAGTTCTGGACTTTTGGCAGTTACTGTTCTTTCTCCATGTGAAAATTCTTTGACAGATTGTGGCTGCGTCCATGGTGTCTGTGACAACAGGCCTGGCAGCGGGGGTGTGTGTCAGTCCTGGTCCTGCAAGGAAGGTTTTACTGGGAAATTCTGTGACAAGACATCCAAGAACTGTGGGCCGAGCGGGCTGTCCCAGTACTGCCACCAGAATGCTGTTTGCAGCCTCAATGACACAGCAAGGTCAGTCTTTCTGGCATACACATTTGGGTGGGCACATTGTCATTGTATAGTCACACAACGGCTGTGAGGCTGCCAACCCTGTAACTGTGCATGTCTCTCTGCATGACTGTTGCACAGGGTTGTTCAAGCCATGCACCCAACCCGCTGCACTAGGCATTAGGTCAGGTTATTGCTTGCTTGAGAGCTCAAAATATCTTTTTGCTCTCTGCTGTATTTCAGAATAGGCTGTGCTACCTTTATGCCTTTTGTGCTTATGTTTTTAAGGTGCATCTGCATGGATGGATATGAAGGGGATGGGTTTTCCTGCCAGCCCATTGACCTGTGCAGTCAGCCAGAACGAGGAGGCTGTTCTCAGAATGTAAGTGGGATTGGACTATCGAAGCATGAGAAGGAACATCTATCGATCAAACAGGACTGTTGCAGATTTGTTGGGCACTGGTGTCGTGCCTATCTTTCCCAGTCTGTAAGGTGGGGTGGAATAACAGGTACCTAAACACAGTCATCATAAGGAGGTCAGTCATTTGATTGGTACCAAAATGTGACACCCTGGGAAGGTTTGGCTGGTTTGCCCAGATATTTTAGCAGCCACAGAGATTAGCTGCACAGACTTTTGTTTTGTATTCATTTTCCCCTCAAGATCTTCTTACGTGTTGTAGCTTGGCTGTGAGCTCCAATTCGTATTTTTAGTAGCCAACAACAAATGGTCAGACATCATCACCATTTAGATCCCTCAATGAGAGGAATGCATTGGGCTGTGTAGAAGGGAATAGGATGACACTAAGTAGAAAGGAGGTCTTTGCTGAGAGAGATCTGCCTCCGTGATTGATTCCCAGCCTACACGTCCAGGCAGAAGAAGATTGTGCTTCTCCTGTCCAGGGAATACATCTTCTGTAATGGAAGAGCTTTACTGAATGTCAGGGAATGCCCTGGGAGTTCTGAGCCACCTTAGACACAAGTGTCCACCTCTCTGAAAACACTGAATGTTTCTAGAATCACTTTATTATGATATTGTCTAGAATTTTTTCTGGAGAAGATGCTTCCAGTCCCTGCACCCAGTGCTGGAATCAAAATTGGTCATTCAGAAACTCTCCTCAGAGTGATGAAAGAGACTTGTCTCTGTATTTGCACTGCACTGTCTGCTCTCTGCTGAGTGTAATGCTTTTGTCTCCTTTCTGCAGGCCCTGTGCACCAGTACGGGCCCTGGCAATGCCACCTGCCAGTGTAACGTGGGCTGGACTGGGGATGGAAAGGCCTGTGTATCTATAGACAACTGCATGCTGGAGAGTAGAGGGAACTGTCACATCAATGCTGACTGCATTTATATCGGCCCCGGTCAGGTATGGGCTATGCTAAGTAGTCTGATGGTAGACTTACATTTCCTAAGCTGCTCTGAAATGGACAGGGATTGCTGGAGGTAGAACCTGGGCTGGTCAGCAGCAAAACCCGTTTGTTGGCTGCCAGATACACTGGCTCCTGCTGTAGGGTACTTGTGTGTGGTGAGAGGCGTGGGTGTGTCTGAGGCTGCTACACTACTCTGAAACCTTTGTGCAGCAAAGGGAAGAGCCCTGCTCCATAACAAGGCACTGGTTGCTGTGCCCACCTTGTTCCCAGATCACAGCATTGTCTCTGGGCAGTGCTACAATGTGCAGAAAATCATATGCAACTACTCGGATAGTCAATGAAGGAAGACAGGCCAAGACTGGGACAATCTGAGACTGGAGGAAGGCATGCGGGAGGGGTGGCTTCTCAGGGTGGCTTCTCAAGGTGCTGCTTCTCCCCACTGAGCAAGGGGAGCTCTGGGCAATGGGCTGAGGAAAAGTGCCAGATCTTCAGCAGAATTTAGTGAGGTGGCATGTGCAAGTGCTCTTTTAGCTATCTCATAAGCAGGAAGGTTTGAAATCACCCCCTCTTTCTGTTGTTCACAACGTCTGTGTCATTCTCGGAAAAGCTGGAAATAGAGATGGAAACTATTATTCTCAAGTTACCCTCACACAGGCAAGCAGAGCAAGGGATCAGGGCTCTTGAGTAACCCAGCAGCAAGTGTGTTGTGATAGAGAACGATGCCCTACTAAGGAGGTACCTTTGCATTTTCATGTCTTTAGGAACCAGGAGAAAACTTAGGAAAATCAATTAAGAATAGATTTTTAGGCCTTTTCTTGGGTAGTAAATGAGGATACTCTGATAGCTCTTTAAAATTGAAATGCCTCTTTCCTGCAGAGCAAATGTGTCTGCAAGAGGGGTTATGCTGGCGATGGCCACAATTGCGATGCAATCAATCCATGCCTCATGGACAACGGTGGCTGCCACGACGTGGTGAGTAGCTAAAGAACTGTCCAAGGCTACTGTGGCAGTGAGGGTTCCTCTGCTCCCTGTCACAAGTTTTTCAGCAAGGATTTGGTTTGCATTAGCCTACTGGCACACCACTGAGGTGTTATAAAGTTTTAGTCTCTGATCTATGGAGGCAGATCCTCTAATTTTCATGAATTCACACAACCCAAAGCCATCATTGAGGCCTTGGTGCACAAGGTGTAAATTCAACGGCACTGTAAAGGCAACAGGAGGAAGGGATTTGTGTGTGCATTTGTAGCCTGAGCTGTAAGAGGTCAGAATTTGATTCCTGGGTAGGTGTAATACTGCATTACCTGTGTTTACTCTCTAATTTCTTCTTTCCTTGTACTTGCAGGCTATGTGTGTGCCTCTTGGAGGAGGGGAGAGGTCCTGTGCTTGCCCTCAAGGCTATGTGGGGGATGGCATTACGTGCTATGGGGATGTTCTAAAAGTGAGTGAAAAGTAAATGTCTGAGGTCTTTTGGAGATGGGGGAGAAATGGCTCTGTTCTCACTTTCCATTTCTCTGGTACTCGAGCTGACTCCTCTCAGCACCAGCTTGACAGCACAGCATATGTTTGCCCAAGACCACAGAGACAGCACTGGTGCCAAGAACCAGGGTCTTCAATAAACCATTGACAGTCATTTCTAAGCTGTTCCTGCCCTGTAAGCTGCCCTGTGCAATAAGGCATATTTTCTTTGTTGTTTGGAAAGTTTTTCAAGTCAGAGCTAGCTAGGCCCATTTTCTGCCATTAGAAATATTAAAGACCATTGTGGATTCAATCACTGTCTCTGGTAAACATAAGCAATTTCAGATGAGTTGAAAAGAATTTATTTATTTAGGAATATATATATATTTAATGGCTGGAATATGCATTTTTAATGGCTAGAGTTTGGCTTTAGGAGTGACCATCCCTCCACATGACACAAGGTGCCTTTGAAGTTTGTGAAGGCAGAAAGGAATGCCTAAGTCATTATTGCTGGATCTGATATTGCAAAGGGCTCCTGTCTCCTACCCTGGGTCTACCAGTCCCACAGCTCCAGTGCTCATTGGAGGTTATCCTTCTGTTGTTTCTGTTTTGAAGGAGCTGGCTGGGAGTTCCCACTTTGCAGGATTCTATGACTGGGTTAAGGTAAGAATGGCCGTGGGATGTCCACATGAGTAAGTACTGTAGAAGTGAAGTCACTGTGAACGCTGCTGTTAAAGGAAGAGCAACAGCATTTATCTTTTTCATTAGAAGAAAAACAAAGCAACAGCTAAGGTGAAATCAGAAAGAGTAGGGTGTAGTAGAGCACCGAAGTTTGTGATGGAGTAAGGGTCACCAGTGTGCTTTGAGAGACTAATTTATAGCACAGGAGGAAGCTGTGACTGTAATACACATGATTTTCATAGTTTTAACTTCTGTAACTCCTGGCTATAGGAAAGTAACACAGAAGGAAAAGAAAAAGGGGTAGCATAATAATAGCTATTTTGCAAAAGAGCAAGTTTTGAAAAGTTAGACTGTATGTTTGTTCCTTTTCTTGGTATGGGCTCCCTGTTCCTAGCTTGGCTGCAAGAGGCACTGCAGGCTGCAGCAAGTCTGCGGAAATACACTGTGAAGTGTGGCATCTCACTGAGCCTTAGTTTACATGTCCTGCTGTGTACATTGCTTTTGCTAGGAGTAATTGTGGTCCCTTCCCCAGAACTGATGTTGTGTGTTGTTTGTTTATGGATTTGACTGAATTGATTTGAAGATTAATTGAAACATGAAAGCAGAACTTAAAGCAGCAGATTTTCCCTTGGCAAGCAGGTGTCAGCTGTTTTGGCCAAACCACTTGTGGCATTTTTTGGTTGCCAACAGCACTTACTTATTTCACATGTGCAGGAAAGCCTGCTGTGTGCACACTATCATTCTGCACGTCCCTGACATGGGACTGCAAAAGCAGGATGGCTCTTGGCTATATTTTACGGAATAGATACAGCACCGGCATGTCTTATTTGTTCATCTTTGTGCTTTGGACAACAGAAATCTCTCTTCAGCATCCCAGCAGGAACCAATGTCACTGTCCTGGTGCCATCAGAGGAAGCTATCAACAGCTTGAATAAGAGTGAGAAAGATTTCTGGCTGACTCCCAGCATGCTGCCGTTTTTAGTCAGGTATGAGGAGATTCCTCTCTTTGCTTTACTATGCCAGACTACAGTAACAAGGCTATGAGTTGGATTTCTGGTCGTATGTGCCCAATAAAGAGATATCTGGAAATAAATATAGAAGCAAGGTTAAATATGTAGCAGGCAAAGAATATTGTAGGCATTTGAAACATAACAGATCCCAGGCAATTGGAAGTGTATTTATTTTTCATATATGTGCATTCTCTCCACATGCTTAACGACTTTAGTGAATGTGTGAATGTTAGGTGATACAATCTTATCTCCCTGTTATTACAAATAGTACCAGAATCTTTTCTTTACCTGCCTTTGTTCTCTTCAGGGCCCACTTTCTCGAAGGTATCTTCACTGGTGAAAATCTCAAAAAGTACGACAGGCCAGAATTACCCACCCTCAACCCACAGACCAGATGGCAGATAAACACCAAGAGTGGTGTAAGATTTTTTTTTTTATATAATGCACATGTGTCAGTATCAAATTAAACTGCTCAAGAGCTGCTATATCTAGTGGGGAATCTGGATGTGATGCTGGTGCCTTCAAGATCAGGAATCTTTTAAAAATTGTATCCAGATTAATCGTGTGCAACCTTGAACAAACCATATGTCTGGTTTGCATATGCCTGGTGATTTCTGATGCTTCTGCTTCTCCCTCTTATACTTTTGCAGGTATTAAACATTCAAAATGCAAGTATAGTCGTCAGCGACATCCCTGCCAGCAATGGCATTATTCATGTCCTCAGTAAGGTATGTTGATACTGGGAAATACAGTCATAGCAACAAGGTTGTGTTGCAGCATCTGTGATGGAGACAACAAGTAATGTATACCTGGGCAGTTAGAAGGAGCTATAATGACAAAAACATACTTGATTATCACAAAGTCCTGACAGATGTTTCTGTGCACTACTGTTTGATGTTTAAAGTATTCATCTCTGGGACAAGCAGGAGGCGAGTTCCTCTTCTCTTGGCTGATAGAAGAGTTAAGACTATTGCAGAATTGTGCTAAATGACACCATTTCTACTTGCTTTTCTTGCAAGCAGGGCAGGAGTAATTTCCCCCAGTGTCTCTTGCCTGAGCTTGCTGATGAGCTTGCTTTATCTGCAGGTTTTATTGCCACCTTTAGGAGATATTCCACCAAGTCCTCCAGGTCTGCAGAAACAGCTCGATACAGTTCCCTCATTCAGCACATTCAAGGATTTGTTACACGTAAGCATCTGATGTCGGTTCTGTTGTGGCTGTCAGAACTTAATGTTTGGAAATGCCCAGCTTACCTGTTATAGGTGGGCCTAAACCTGGACCACCTGGTGAGAAAAGAAAACCATCTATTCTATTTCCTACCATTCCAGTGTGATCTTCTAGGAAAGGTCCTTTGAACAGCCAAAGGTTTGTATACTTGCAGTTAGATCCATATATCATGTTATTACAATGGAAGATGTCCTGTTTGTTGCAGGCACTCACATGCTTGTACAGGGCAGAGAAACCTAGAGGAAAAGGAAGGCTTGTTCATAATCAAGGAACTGCACTTAGGTCAACTGAGGGAGCAAATGGTTAGACACGTGTGACTCAGTGGAAATTGTATATTCAGTTTTCAAGCATTTCCCCTAGTGCTATTGCTGTTTTAATTGATTTCATATGCAGTTTGGTTTTAGTGAGTACAAGTGTAATTGCTAATGTTAATGTTTGGACATTTTTATTTTATTTTATTTTATTTTTAGCAATACCAGCTCATTGGAAAAATTGAATCCAGTGAAAAATATACTGTTTTTGTTCCTGGAAATAGTTCCATTGAGGAGTACTGCCAGGCTGCCAACGTGACACAATTGGTAAGCTCACTGCTTGCTTACATTCTGAATATGTATTGCAGTAATTGCAGGCACATGTATACTGTCAGATCAGAAACCTGAGCTGAGAAGATCTGAGTATGGAGGGGAGGGGTATATCTGATGCTAAAAGCTAGAAGAGACAGAGGGAAATCAGAGGGTTTACTGGGATGTTGCAATGGGAACTGAAAAGTCTATTTGGACTCCAAATGCAAATTTCTGAGTAGATTTGTGTGTGATGGATAGCACAAGATTTTCTTCTTCCTGTCTAGCCATGGCATATATGTGGTATTTTTGAACCTTTTAAAAAGCTCCAAAAACCTGCATGGCTTCATCCAATAATGGTAACTAGGTGTGATCAGTGCTTTTGTGGTAGGGAGTTTCTAGTCTCTGTGGGCTAAATTAGCTATTAGAGATTGCCTAGGAACTATTCTTGTGACATACAATTCTAGACTGAATTGTAGTCTAGGAAGTCAGACAAGTCCTAACATTTTATTTATTTGTTTGTTTATTTATTGTGGATTTAGGACAATGAGACAGTGCAGTACCATGTTATACTGGGAGAGAAGCTCTTGCCTACAGATTTGAGAAGTGGAATCCATAAGAACAGCATGCTAGGGCTCTCCTACTGGTTAATGTTTTATCAAAACAGCACCCAGGTAAGAACAGTAGATTGTTCTACCATTGATAAACCAGTATCTGTTTTGTACACCTTCTCAGTTTACTGACTGTGGCTATCTAACAGCCATGAAGCAATCCATGCAAAAGGAGTTGAAGGTTATCATCTCAGCCCTTTCCTTCTCCTTTACAGAAGTTTGTCAATGATATTCCATTGGATGGAAAATTCTTCGAGACAAAGAATGGCATGTTGATTGGGGTTTCACAGGTCCTTCAGATACGGAAGAATCGTTGCACGGCCAATACCACAACCATACAAAAGGTAATGTTGATTACCAGTTTGCTGACCACCATTTCACAGGGTTTCTCTGCCTTCTGAACCAAACTGATGAATAGCAGAAGACCTACATCGTCTCTTCCACGTGGATGAGACTATGGCCTGGGGTCTGACTCCAGCTAGTCCTTATGTGAAATGGAATTTGGCACCTCTTGGCCTCAGACTTTTTACTTGTGAATGCAGGAGATCTGCAGCTCCCGTGCAGATCACGTTCAGTTCACTTGCTGGGGCTCTGCCACAGCACCAGTCACAGTGCAGGCTGGTGCTGGTACTGTCAAGATTCTCAGCTGTGGAAGGAGAATCCACCCCAAACCTTGCATAACATGACCACAAGCTCCCCTACAAACAGTGTGGGAGTCATGGCCAAAGTCCAGCCCCCACACATCTTGTGGCTCTTGGCTATCTGAAGATAGTAGGGTCAGACTGAGGCAGGCCTGCCCCATTACAGATCAGAAAAAAAAATAAAAAAAATGTGCAGCCTTGCATGGAGGAACTCCAGGCCTGCAGAAAGCCCTTCCCCAGCTCAGAGAGGTGTAATTATGTCCTCTTGTTGGTTTTGTGGTACAGTCTCATCACCAGCGTGGAGAAATAAGACCTTGAATGGAGCTTTTGGTAGCATCCAGGAGCTGAGGGACATGCATTGTGATTTTTATTCTTTGGTCTTTTGAGCCATGGAGATAAATGCGTCTTTGTCTTTGTCCCAGCCAGCACCCTGTACAGCACCATTTGTAATTCAAGACTAGTGTCTTGGTGTGACGTGGGTAGAGGGCACACATGTGACTTGTCCTGTTCTCTGTGCCCTAGTCAAGATGCGGCAAGTGTGAGAAGGGGATCAAGTGTCCTCCTGGATCAGTTCTTGTGGTGAGTCTTTGATTCATGTGGCATCTCACAGACCTCACAGCCTTTGCTTTGATGATCCCATCATAGCTCTAGAGATGTCATCTCGTTACCTGAAAAAATATGCTGTTGAGTCCTCTGTGACTCGTTCATTAACGAGGTTTGTAAGAGAAAGCAGAAACAAAGGGAGGTTTATGCAGGCAAAACACAAATGTGAACTGTGAAGATCTTAACAGAATTTGCATGAGGCCTTTCCCTGCATTTCAGGAGCCCTTTAGAGCATCTAATGTGAGGACTTTCCCCCATTAGGGGGAGAAAACTAGAATTATTTTTGATCTCTCACTCTTTAGACATTATCATCAAGAATAGGGGTGCCAATACCAATTTTCTAGCCCAGACCATGGATACATTCACAGAGGTGGGCTGGTGGAGCCTGCAGCTTGTTTGTGAGTGAGTGATGAATGTTTCCAGAGAGGAAAACAATGAAACTTTTCATCTCTGTGCTGGATATGAATTGTCTATCAACCACATCTGTTTTTTTAGGCTTCATTACTTTACTCTATGTCCAAAAAATGCCAATTACTTTTTCTTAGCTGACATGTATACCACAGATTTGGCAGGTAACAAAATAAGCTGTGTGGGGTGACCTCACACCAGGCCTCATTGCTCTCAGCTCTGGGACATCTGGAGTTTTAGGGCAGTTCCTGTAGGACAAAAAGAATTATTCCTCTGTTAGGCAAGAACACTGGCATGTTGTAGTATCTTCTATCTGTATCTATGTTGATTATATTTGCAGGAATTGCCAGGAAGCAAGCACCTCGCTCACTGTGCATTGCGCTCTGGGGATACAGGCTGCCATTTCACCTGTGCAAAAGTTTCTCTGGTAAGAAAAACATTTGGCTTGGATTCATTTTGACAAAAGCAAGATGGGTGTTAGAAATACAGCCGTGGAAATACAGCCTGTGCTGACATCCTGGCTGAATTTGTGCCATTGCATAGCTGAGAATGGGCTTGTCTGGGAGTTGCTCTCCATCCTGGAGATAGAGGGCACCGGAGAAAAATCAGACCTGCGGAAATGTCTGCACGGTGATGGATTGTGGTCTGCAGCACTGGGATTGTTGCTTCGGGTTTTGTTGTACAGAGGAAGAGGAGTTGAATGTTTGTGGTCAGGTTTCCTAAGGAAATGAGGCATGAACGATGGTATTTTGCTTGTGCATGTGCCTTTCTGAGTAACTGATGAATAACTGGAGCCAAACCAAAGGGAGGAACAGGTCTCACAGTCACTGTGCCCACCGCCCCCCATCCCCCCCCAGTTTTGTGAAAGCACGTGGCTGGGAGAAAACTCTTGAAGAGGAAATAGTAAAAGAAAGGCTTGTGTGAATCTGACCCCTTCTACGTATTGAAACATCTCCCTGGAAAGTTTGGTGGGAATGGAAGATTGAGAAGGGAGAGAGGCAGTTGGACAAACTGTACCCACAGGCAGAGCTTCAGTCAGCCCTGCCCTCCCTGGGCACGCCTGCCTCTTCACTGGATGCTGTTCCTCTTCATCTGTTTTGTCCACCTTGGTCCCATCATGGTTGCCTCCCTCTGTGGGTGAATGCAGAGAGAAAGGAGAGCAGTGAAATCAGGCTTCTGACCTGCTTTCTGGCAGAGCCTCTCTCTGCCCAACAGAGGATCTCACTGATGGGACACGCTAGGAGATAAACTGGATGGGCACAGGACTGAACATTTGTTACCAAATGAAGAGCATTGCTCAAGTGGCTACACAGACCTTTATGCAAGGCTCTTGCTCACTCCATCCCACCTGCAGACATCTAGTCCCTTCATGCGTTGTCAAAAATGAAGTCTGTCACATAGTTAAAGGAGTAGAGTAGCTTCCACAACAAAGCCATGAGCCTGGAGGACATGCTTTTGCTACCTCCTCTGTGCTGCCCAAGATGGCTCACCCTGGCCTGTTCTTGTTGGTTCCACAGAGGTCCGTCTGCTGCCCTGGCTACTACGGACACATGTGCGAGATGTGCCCAGGGAAGCCAGGCCAGTGGTGCTCCGGGAACGGGGAGTGCCAGGATGGCATCGAGGGCAGTGGAGAGTGCCAATGTCTGGAAGGTTTCCACGGAACTGCCTGTGAAATGTGTGAAGTGGGCAGATACGGAGCCGACTGCAAATCAGGTGACAGTGATGGCTATTGCAGCTTGTGCCTACCGTGCTGCTCACGAGGGAGAAAAGTGGCCCCAGGACCTCTGAGACAGGCTAACAGCTGGTGGGCCACCAAGGGAAGGGTGGTGGGAGGGAGTGCTTGTGGTCAGCGCCATTTTCATCCTCAGCATGACTGACTGCTGTGCTGCTCATCCTGATGTCACCCAAACTATAGAAAGTTGGGATGGTTTGTTCCCGGGCTTTTGGGCCTGGTAGTGAGGTAGCAAGACCTGATACTCCCATAACATCTTCTTTATGGCAGCTAGGATTAGGAATAGAACAGAGTGAAATGGCAGTGAAACTCTGCTTTTAAGACCTGTTTGGTTTGCCAATGACGAGCATTTATTCTTCTCCTGCAGAATGTGCCTGTGACAATGGCATATGTAACGATGGACTGCAAGGGGACGGGAGCTGCGACTGTTTCCCTGGGTGGAAAGGCCCAACCTGCCAGGAAAGTACGCAAATGTGAAGGGGCTTGTGGTGTAATAGCAGTGGTTTTGGTGGAGGGATCTGAGTGATCCTCTTTAGCTGCTGGAGCAAATCTGCATTAGCTGAGCAAGGTGACCACAGTTGCATGTACTTGCATTCCTCAGAAAGCTTATCAGGCTGTCCTAACTCATTCTTGCATGTGAGCCACATTTGTGGTGTGACTGCCCCAACAACACATGAGCCATGGAGTTATTTGGGTGAGAGTCATGTAGGAGAAAGCATATCATCTTGTTCCATCTCCACTGAGATTTAAGGCACCTCAAGAACAGCCCTTAACCCTGGGAGAGATGGAAGCTCCCAGCCAGACTGGGTTGACCACGATTCCTGTTACTTGCCTAAGAAGGTGGCAGGACTTTGAAGCCTCCAAAGTGCTCCAGTGTGTCTACTGGATTGCTTTTTCTGCTCCTGGATGCATTGATTGAGGTGAACTCAGGCTACGTACGGCCTGCAGTTCTCAATGAATCTGTCATTCTGTGTAGTAGTATGTCAAAGATGTTTGTTTCTAGGATTTGGGATCATGATTACCATTGGGGTGGGAGGGAACATGAGTTCAAAATCCTCTGAGATTGTAAAAGTTTGCATCCAAAAACTGAGTTTGTAGTGCCATTAAATGTTTTAGGGACATTCAGAAATGGAAACTGAATGGAGCTGTCCTATTGGTCTAAATGTAAAACATGACACAAGCTGAATGGGGCAAAGCCAAAGGCCCTGAATATCTGAAATAAGAAGGTTTCAGTCCTTGCTTCATTCCTAGCAGTGTGGAGGCCACATGGGTAGGTTCAAATTGAACCATTAGCTCAGAAAAAGAACATCAGGACATCAAATTCACTCCTTTGTACAACACCAGAACATAATACCATTAGGGTTTTCGTGCTGCCATGGAGGACATGAGGGTCAGCATAAGTGCTGGTGTGCCTGTCATCAGTCTGGGCACAAGCATGCCAGTGGGGCTGTTTGGAGGGACCTTTACTCTAGATGATAAAAGTGTCCGCAGTAAGCGCTGTACTGAAAATGCCAGGTCATGTTTGTGTTTTCTCATGCAGGAATCAAGACTGACTTATGCAATAACACTTGCCATCAAATGGCCAAGTAAGTACAGCTAAGGAGCTGGATCATTCCGAGAAAGCCACTTGTTTATGCTTTACATAGAGTGATTCTGCGTTCAGGGCTTCACAGAGGGCTGTTGGCTGTGCCTGTTCATTAATGGGGCATAAAAATCAGTTTCATCTTGGAAACTTTTTTAGTCATAAGCCCCATCTACTTTCCCTTAAGATTTTGTTTGTTCAAACATAAAATATTTCCAAACAACTTCCATACGTGTGGATGGAAGAAAGTAGAGACTCCAAGCTGCTCCAAGTCTGGCCTTAGTCATGGAGCAAAGCAAATAGACATCAAAAAGCCCTCTCTGTCTAGCTTCCCCCCACCAAGGAATTATGTGGGCTGATGGACTGTAAGGACTCCCTTTTGCTGCCCTCTCCACCCATTATCTACCCTCCCGTTTTGTCGTACTGGCACAGTCACCTGTATTGTACCATGCAGAAGCATGGGGGCACAGTCAAGGAGCACCATGCAGGGTGTGAAGCCTGTGCCTGGTGCCAGCTCCATGGCCAGCTTCTGCGGTGGTTTCAGGTGACTTATGGGAGCCTTTGTCAAACCCACCTGGCACACAATTTAGGCCACGCACGTCTGCGTGACAGCAGGTGGTTGTCACTCAGGCCTGGAGCCCACAAAGGAGCAAAGCATCATTTGGAGTTAGTGTGAGTGGAACCAAGTGGTGCTGTCCAGGAGGTGTGTTCCAGCTGCGCGTGGCTGTCCAAAGTCACAGGCTCATTTCTGGGCTGCTGACAGATGGTCACTAGGTACCAAATGCTATCAGCCACCACCTGCCAGAGCCCTCCAGTGCCCCTTCATGACCATGAGGACCACTGGGTAGCAGAGAGGAGGAAAGTGCCAAGCTACAGACAACGGGCTCTACGTTCTATGAGTAGTACAGCAGCTTCTCAATCTCTCCTTGTTTTTGGCAGTAAGCCTCTGGCATACTGCCAAGATGATTGGCGTCCTCCTCAAATGCTCTTTCTGGAGTCTGTAGAGCCTCTTGATGTGGCAGGGCTCTTCCTCTGCTGAGCACCACACCCCTTTTCTAGGTGGGTTTTGCTGCTTACCTGTCATATTTTGGGGTTGATTATTTGGTGCCGTAAAGAAATGGTAACTTTGGGCATGTTCTTCCTTTGGTCATTATGGATGCTAGTGGATGCTAATTTGCACGTGCCAGGCTTGTGTAGTGTGTGTTTCCCACTGGCCAAGCAAATCTGGAGATGTTCTCAATGATTGTTTTTCTGTTTTGTTTCAGCTGCCTGAATGGCTCCGCAGATTCCCCACCCATGTGCTCCTGCTCTGCTGGATATACAGGGAATGGAACCCATTGCACAGGTATGTTTGGCAAGTGTGGCCAAGATTCAAGGCTTGCAAACATCTGTTGAAGCTACACAGATCTGAGGGGTTTGTTTGTGAAATAAATGGCATGATGTTTCCAATCAAGGGCAAGATCATTCAAATCCTCTTCCTCCTAGTCATCCACCATGAACGCTGCCATGCTTTGGTTGAGAGGTTTTCCAGTTCGTAGGTTTACACAGTATGCTCTTGGTGTTGCTACAGCCTGCAAAAGAGGGACAAAAAGGCAGGCAGATGTGGCAGGGAGGTTCTTACTGTTTGTGGAGACAAGTGCATGTGAATGGATTGTATTAGTTCTGGTAAAACAGCAATGGTGGCAAAGATAAAGCTATTCTGTCCATGAATCCCAGGAATATAGATGCCTCCATGCCCTAGAATTTCATGCTTCCCTTCTGGTTGGCCATGTTGAAGTCAGGAAGAAGCATTATAGCAGCTGTGGCAAAATGAGGTATGATTTCAGAGTGCTGCTCTAAAGCAACATACAAACCACCTCTGTGTCAGAAACAAGCAGACAAGAAAAAACTCTCAAAGTAATAGTATTATAGCAGTCAAATCAAGATACTGGTAGACATCACAGTTCCTTTCTAGTATTGGACTCGTCTGAAAATGAATAGGGGAAAGGGAAAAAAGCACAGGTACTTTGTGCAGGAAAATTGTTTTTCTGATCTAACCATTGGTCAGTTTAGTTAGTAAATGCTGTGATGGAAGGACTTGTTAGTCCAATTTGGGGATTGTTTAAGCTGAGCATGACTTTTGGACTGGCCTCTCACAGATCTGGATGAGGCCCCTGCCTTTAAAGGACCTACAGTTTCATTGGGAAAAAAAAAAAAAAAAAAAAAAAAGATTTTAATAAAGTAATGTGATTTTTGTTAAGATGGATGATAATTCTGGCACTGTTCATCTTCCCTAGATGCTCTGAGCTGATTCTACTTCTCTTGTTTTTGATCACAGAAATAGATCCATGCATTATTGATCATGGTGGCTGCTCCATAAATGCTGTGTGTACTAAAGTGTCCCCAGGAGAGAGAACCTGTGTTTGCAAGGAAGGCTATGCTGGAGATGGGACACTGTGCCTGGGTGAGTGCTCAATGCATGTTTTGATGGTGGTGGCAAGACACCATCCACGCAAAAGGGAGTTTCAGGCTAAAAGCTTTACAATTTCAGCTTAAAGCACTGAATAATGTGTTTCTTCTTTCAGTCTGTTTATGCAGTCATTGTTTCAGAGTCAGTAAGTGCTGGCTTACCTTGATCCAACAGTGTTTTTTGTTGAGGTGTACACACAGTCACTACGTACATTCATGTAGGTATGTGCTCAGTGTGCTCCCAGATTCTGATTAGCCCAGAGGTCACTGTTGTCTCAGCACAGTGCCACCTGAAACTGGGCAGGGAGCTCACGCTGCCCTTGGCACCTTTATCTCTGGATGGCCTCAGGCCAGCGTTTTGTGGTGTTCTGAGATGGGGCTGGAGCTGTGGGGGAGTCCAGCCCTCTCATATCCTTTAAAGCATGCTCAGGCAGATGTGGCATCTCAGTGGGCAGATTTATCACACCTCAGAGACCCACACGTGGCACAAGTAAAACTTGCAGTTGTTCCCTGTTCCTTTGCTATCACAAGTTACTTTGCCATGAAGATGTTTCCCAAGCTGGGCAAGTCCTCCCTGTTGCTTTACCGATACCTCTTTGACTCACCAGCTGCCTTGGACAGTCCTCAGCACTAACATGGCCTTACTGTTTTACTGCAGAAATTGACCTCTGTCTTGAAAGCAACGGGGGTTGCCACACCAACGCAGAGTGTGTTAAAACGGGCCCACGGAAGGTGAGTAACTAAGCTGAATGTCAGGGGAATATTATTATGAATTTTGTCACAGGTGTCTAATTCTCTCAAAGGCAATCCTTTCCATGGCAGTGCTCTGCATTGGGCTTATTACCTTCCACAGAGGAAGTTGCCTGGGAAGGACTTAAAAAGCTTGCTGCTTCCTTGAAAGTAGATGCTTTCTGTTGGCCAGAGGTTGGACGTACCCTCAGCCTGTAGTTGTTGACAAAAACGTGTTTTTTTTCAATGAAAGAATGGAGTGTGTGACAGGTGTTTCCACCCAGCTCAGCCATTGCCTGTTTTCTTTGCTGGGCTCAAGTTTCAGACTGAGCATCTGTTTTCCCTCCAGGTTGCCTGCAACTGTCTTCCTGGTTACAGCGGGGATGGCGTGAGCCGGTGCAACCCCATCAACTTGTGTGAACAGGTTTGTCTGCATTTTGCTGTTACTAGGGGTGAAGACCGCAGCCTTGATCCCAACAGCTAACAGCAAGAACAGGGTTAGGCTGCATGCTTAGAGCTGTCTGTCTTGCCTTTTTACACACTTGAAGGGATTTCCCAGTGTGTTTGGTTTCCACTGCTTCTCACGATGACCCACAAGTATCTCAGCCACATGGCACTAAGACAGGATGCCACTCTTTTGGGAGAAGCAGCACAGCAACACAGGGTTGAAGGCACGTGGGCTTGTTTCTCTGTTTTGTGTGGAACATGCTCAAAAGAGTAAGCTGTGCTCGCAGCATCTCTGCTAAGTCTATCTGCATCACAGATTCTGTCATTGTTGAGGCTTTCAATAATAGGGTACAAAAGTCTTGCTTCACACTAGGATTTGATGCTGAAAAGCCCTTGAGTGATGTTTATTCTAAGGCACTCGACAGATGGACGAATGGTTTCCTTTCCGCTGGGCTGGGTATAGTTAGCAGCTCCTGCAGGCAGGTGTGGCCATCCAAATTCTTGGTGATGCACTTTCATGCAAGCCTTTCGCTCTTCTTGCCAGAACAATGGAGGCTGTAGTCCCTTCGGGCTCTGCAAGTACACGGGTCCTGGCACTCGAAACTGCTCCTGCTCTTGGTACAGTGTCGGAGATGGCTTCACCTGCCATGGCAAAGTGTATCAGGTGAGAAACATGCACGGCATCTTTTGAGTTCAGTCCTCCTGCCCCACAGCAAACCTCCCTACAAGCATGAGCTGCGGATCTGTAGTGTCATATTAACATGTGTGTGGTATAGGAGCAGAGACAGCTGCTCCGAGGTCTATTTGGAGTGCCAGCTTAGAGAAGAGAGTCACAGTAAAGCAACCTTGCTCCAAAGGGAGCTGCAGTATGAACATTGTCCTGCTCTGTTGGCAGCATTGGCTATGCTTCCAGGCATGTCATTTTATTAAGGGCATTTTTTTCCCCTGGAAAGCCACTTCTTCCAGTCTGTGGGTTCAGGGCATGTGTCACCTGTGGCCATGCCAGCACGTGGGATCTAGTCTGAAAGGAGGCAGTCTCTCTCCTGCTCTGTTGCCAATTTGGTGGCTGTCCTTGGGCACACTGGTGACCTTTTCTGGTAATGGCAAATGAAAAGCAGTCATGTCCACAACAGAGCCTGGAGAAAAGAGACACACTCAGTTTTGTGCTTCTGCTCCTGCGTGTTCAGGAGAGGAGCTTGCCCTGCCGAGGCTATGTCTGCCACTCTGGTAGCAGCACAGTGGGGTTAAAGCAGGTGTTTTGTGAAGCACTCAGGGTGTCTCCTGAGCATTGAGGCAGTTCAATCTATGAGACAGCCACTGCAGAAGAAGCCCGCTTTTGTGTCTCAGCAAATCCTGCCGTCTCCATCTCTGTGTGAATGGTCTGGGCAGAGATCACTGCCTGCTTTGTAACCTCCACATCATCCATGCCCACAGTGCTGGCAAGGGAGGGAGGGCAAGGTGGTTTGGTGTGTCAGAAGAACTTGTTGGAGTGGAAGAGGAAGGAGCAGGTCACTGTGCTGGCTGCTGGTGGAAGAGACTCTGCTAACACCAGCTCTTTCTCTTTGTTTAAGGAGCTCGCAAGGATCAAAGGTGCATCCGTGTTCTTTAAGATGATACTGGTTAGTGACAAACAGCTTTTCCCGGTCTGCAATTCCCACTTGTATTTTTTGCAAGAGGCTCTTGCTAACTGGAACTGTGTTTTCTGTTTGCCATCCCACAAATGCTTTCCTGCCACAGGCAGAAAACACCAAGGAGCTCAGTGGAGCAGGGCCTTTCACTGTCTTCGTCCCACGGGCAGATTTCATAGCAAACACCACAACGGTAAGTGTCCTCACACCCTAAACACCATCAGGTGTCTGGCAAGTTCCAGTTGTGCCATGGTCTCCTGTGGGTATGCCCTAAACTGAAGCAGAGACTGCACTGAAGAGCATTAAATGCATCCCCCATTCCCCATAAGTGTAAGGTTTGGATGCAGGCTTGCTGCAGAGACAGTCTGGGCAGAGGTGGACATGGTTCCTGTCGTAAGGAAACCCTTGCTGGAGACTCTTACGGTCCTCAAAGACCATAAGACTCTGGAGTCTTATGGTCCTCAGAGACACTGTACCAAATTAGTGATGTGTGGTGGCTTCCATTGCCCGTGGCTATTAGAGGCTGCTAATAGCAAGGCTTCAGAGTATCCGTGATGAAGACCTCTTATTCCTGCCCTGTTCCCTGGACACTGCCATCCCACTTCAAACTAGTGGAGACCTGAGGGTGGAGAGATCATCCAGGACCTCATGAACCAGACAGGTCCTTAGCAGCAGCTTTTTGGTGTCATTGAAGTGGAAGATCCTAACACCATTACTGGCAAGTCCTGCTGGGCAGTTTCACTCCACCAGTCCCAGCCTGAACAATTCCCAAGGACCATGTATCCCAGGCATCACTTGTTCAAGGCCAGTGTAGATGTTTGTCCTCCGTCAAGGGAACTGAATGCTGTTCTTTGTTGTTTTGATTGAAAATTCCCAAAATTCTTGAATGGATTTGTGCATTCGCTGTGTTTTGAGGGAACCAGCTTTCTTCCAGGATGGATCAGCAGGGCAGGCCAAGCAGAAGAGCCTGGGACAATCCAGGTCTCCCCCATCAGGTCTGTGCCTCTCCTGCAAGGCAAAGAGCCCCTGGTGTGATCTCCTTCCTGTTTTCTCTCTGTAGTTTGAGGAGTGGAAGAGCAGAGGTCTCCTTCGGGAGCTGCTTCGCTACCACATGGTGGGTTGCCAGAAACTGCTGTTGAGTGACCTGGAAGCCCAAGAGTCCCTTACATCTTTATCTGGCCACAAAATAAAGATCACTGAGAAAGAGGTAGTTCTCTTACACGATTTCCTTCCCTGCCTCACTTGAAAGGATGTCACTTTTGCTGTCATTTGAAGGCCACGGTGGTGGTGGTGGGTGATTCCCACAGCCTGCAGGTGGCTCATAGGGCCATGCTCTGGTGGGAGTACCTCACTGCATCCCTTCTCTCTCAGAATAGCATCTATCTCAATGGGGAAGCCGAAGTAGTGATGAGTGACATCGTCGGCGTGAATGGGGTCATCCATTTTATCAACAAGATCCTCATTCCAAGTGACCTGGTGGATCGTAACATTTCCTTAAAGATCTCACAGGCAAGTCTGAAAGAACATGCCCTAATATCTGCCACGGTGAAGGCAGGGCTACAGTCTTTCTCCCAACAGCTTTGGTATTGCTGTCCCTGATAAGCCATTTCCCTGCATCCTCAGCCCAAGGCCATGCATGGTTCTCCTCCTTCCTGCTCCTAGCCACATAGGTGCTGTCTGAGGGCATGGATCTGGCTCATGAAGGTGGCAGCATTTGTGGCATAGCAATACTTAGGACAGAAGGAGCCATGATCCATCATCAGAGAACAGTGCTTGATGTAGGCAGGGAGGTTGTGTCCCATGCAAACCATCACATGCCTTTTCCAGTGCAGAGCGCGTTTCAGTGTGGCAGTAAGAGTGTCTTCCAGATACTCCTGAAACAAGTGCTAGCAGCTTATAGCTCCCAGATTTTTCAGTAAATAACACATTCTCTATACAGCACAATAGAGTACTGAAAGCCATCCCATCTCCTGCCATAGCAGCGCCTACCCAGCATGAGTCAGAGAAGTGGCAGCTGCTGAATGCCAGCCCTGGCCAGACCTAGTCCGTTAGGTGTGACAACAAGAGAGATGAATTTGTCTTGTTTAGCTACTATGGTTGTAAACCACCTGGTTCCTCCCAGGCACCGCCACTCCAGGTCCTGGGGAGGCTCTCTGCTGCCAGGTAGAAACCGGCCCTGTGGCAGGGTCAGAAAAGGTGCTGTCAGAAGGCAACCTCCATGGGGTGGAAGGTTATCACACTCATTTCCACACGGAGATTGGAGCTGTTCTGACCAGTTCTTGCTTGTGCATGGAAAGGGAGCTTTCAACCCCGTAAGGTGGTAGTTGTGTCACTAACACAGCAGTCAGAAGAGGCTGGCACCAACCACCAAGGCAGACACTGGAATGGATGCACTGGGCTTTGTGACAGGTGGTCTCAATATCTGGGAGAACCACTGCAACTTACCTATGGAAGGGACTGTGGCCTGCGTCAAGCTGGCATGGTGGCTTTGTTCCTGGCGCCACTTAGTGACGGTTTGCTTTTTTCCTCCTGCAGCAAAATATCACAGAAGTGGCAGAGGCCTTTGGGTACACCATTTATAGCAAGCTGCTGAAGGTGAGCGACCTGACTCCTGCTGTTCCATGGGAAGCTGATGTGTACACGTGTGTGTTCACTTTTGGCTTGTGGCTTTTTCTTTGCATCCCCTCTTATCTTGGACAGGATGCGGAGCTGCTGCCACTGATTAGTAACCCTCTGCACAGACCCTTCACCATGCTGTGGCCTACAGATGCGGCATTCAATGCCCTTTCGGAGAAAAGACAGGAGTGGCTGTACCGCAGAGAGCATCGGGACATGCTGGCCTCCTACCTCAAAGCACACATGATCAGAGACACAAAGGTAAATGTGACACCATTCCACCCACACCAGCTTTACATGCTGCCATGTCACACCCCCTCTCAGTGTGACTGCTGACCCTGTTCCTCGCCAAGCAGCATCCCCTTTTTGAATACGAACCGCCGGTTTTGCTTGTCCCTCCCATGTTCTTTTTCCCCTCTTAGATTGTTGCTGGTAACATGCCCCAAGTCAAATTCATACGGACCATGCACGGCTCCACCATCTCGTTCAGCTGCAGCAGAACCCACACGGTACGTGATGGTGATGCTAGGCTCTGCTTCCTGCTGTCAGCTGTTAACTGATGCTCTGTGTTGATCACCAGCAGGAAGGGAACGTAGAGCTGGGATGCTTGCAGGCTCAGACACCCCGTTCCCCTGGCTGCAGCTGGCCCTTTAGAGAGGCTCAAGACTCAGAGGCCAGCTGGCAGGAAAGGGCAGAGGCACGTGTACCTACAGACACATGCAGCGCTGACCAGATTGCTGAGCCAGCCATGGGGTGCCATGACCTTTACATGGCATGTGTCGCGTGGACAGAAACCATTTCTTAGGAGAGGTGGCTGTGAAAAATGACATTGGGGTGGTTAAGGGCGTGAGCGCAGAGAGTCTGAAGAGTTCTTGGGGTGACTGAGAAGTTGTGACAGCCAAAAAGGGTGATCTTCAGGTGGTGCAGCCAGGGTGCGGGATGTGCCGGGATCACAAGTTGTTTTCTTCCTTTGGCAGGGGGAGCTTCTGGTGGGGAACGGTGATGCCATGATCGTTCAGAGGCACATGGAGTTCAGTGGGGGCATTGCTTATGGCATTGATAGACTGTTGGAGCCACCAGATCTGGGATCTCGGTGTGATGAGTTTGTCTTTGTTGAGCTGCAGGTGAGCGCTTCAGATAAAGCTGAAGAGAATCCACGCTGTCTGTTGAGCCCTTGCCAGGGAAGAGGGATGTTAGGAGGGCTTACTGCTCTTCCTTGGCAAAGCTCTATGCAGCTGAGAGAGGCAGAAATGCATATTGAGTTGCTTTGGGGTTTCTTTCTCCCCTCCACAGAGATCTACGGAGAGCTGCGGACTCTGTGGCTTCGAGCCGCCCTGCCCTGCTGGCTCAGTTCAACGGGTAAAGCTCCCCTCTTTGCCACCAAGGTGGCCTGTTGCAGGGCTGATGACAATACCCACATGCCCCTGGTGTTTCGGCCACAAAATGAGGGCACACCTGCGTGTGGCAAGCCCCTTGGCTCAGTCACGGTTTTGGTCACGCAGTTTTGTAGAACAGGAGCTGGGCTGAGCAATATGGGATCAAGGACCACGGTCGTCCTTACCTGGTCAATCCCAAAGGGGTGACAGGGCTGCGTGGGTCCAGCTTCATCCCTGAAGTAGCATGGGGGGCTTTTGGGAGGGAGTGTCACTGCAAAAGAGCTCAGGCTGGCCGCTGGAGCTTCCCCAGGCATCAGGTGGGGAGCAGCTTTGTGCCCTGCTCCCTGCACTGCCCGTTGTCCCTCACATGCTGGGTTTCTGGCATGTCCCCGCAGTTCTCCCATGGCTCGCCAGCCCCACCACATGTTAGGAAGCCTCTGTTTCTTGGTATAAAACTGAATGGGTGGCACAGAAATGTCAAGGTGAGGTGTCAGGGACACAGTATCCAGCGACAATGTGGCAAACTCTGTGTTTTGCCTGTTTCCTCGCAGGGGGGAACCAGGGGCTGCTACTATTACGGAAACCAGCTGTTCAGAAACACTTTTCTGTTTCACCACTCCTCCTTGTTGCGGCCATCCTGGCCGCCCTCCCCGTGGGACCCCTTCAGAAGACACTTCTCTTCCAGGGGGTCTAGGAGGCAAGGCTGTGAGAGGATCTGCATTTCCACCCAGTGGGTCCCCCAGTGCTGCAAGAACCACTATGGCCGTGACTGTCGGGGTAAGGAGCCGTGTGACCCTTCCTGGCCCTTCCTCTCCTGGCAAGAAGGCAGTCTCGGTCAGCATGGATTTCTGATGCCTACGAATGCACTTCCCCGGGGAAGGGGAAGGGTGGGCAACACCCCAGGCAAGGAGCCCTAGTCCATAAAGGGTGTAGGGAACAATCGATCCCCTGTGGATGGTATTGTACCAGGGAATTCCCTTTCCGTGAAGAATCCCATGGGGAGCCCTGGGCGCCAGGCAGCTGGAGGTAGTTGTCACACATATCACTCATCCCTAGATGCATCCAGTGCACAGCCATTCCCAGGCACCTGCCCTCTGTGCTTCATGCACAGGCAGCTTTCATGTTCCTGGAGGAGTCTGCTGCCTGGTTAGCACGGGGCAGGCCAGCACAGACTCAGCAACCTGGGAGCAACCAGGCTGGAAACCATGCCAAATTCGCTCTTCTTGCCCCCATTCCCAAGGCTTTTAGTCATGGGGTGCCCCCAGTGCTCCCTCCCAGGACTGCCGAACACGCTGTAAGGCACACCCGCGTGGCACCTGGTGCACAGGCTCTGTGCAGGGCAGCGGGCACTCCTCTCCAGTGCAGGGCCACCTTGTCACCACTGCCTCACTAAGGTGCCTCATTTACAGCATGCCCAGGAGGGCTTGAGGCACCGTGCGGTAACCGTGGTACCTGCGACGACAAAATCCGCGGCTCCGGGAGATGCAACTGCAGCCAGGCTTTCATTGGGACCAGCTGTGAGCTGTGTGCCCCCGGCAGATACGGGCCGCAATGCCAAGGTAAAGGGGAAGCCCACGGGGTGTACAGATGGTTTGTATGCACATGGGGCTATTTGGAGGGGGGGATAGATGCTGGGTGACCTTCTTTTTGCAGCTTACAGCATGGGAATCAGCTCTGCCACATGTGCATCTGTTCCCCGCAACACTCGGGTCAGATCTCTGGGGCTGGGGACACCCCTCCCTGGGCTCTCTGCAGGACAGCTGTTGCTCCAGATGTAGCTTCAAGAAGGCTCTGGGCTCAAAGACCCCTTCTGGTCTGTCACACACAGCTGAGAGCCCCTGTTTGGCTGAAATACTGGGGTGTGCTCAGCAGGGACCTGTGCCCATGTGAGGCAAGGGGAAGGAAAAAGACGTTTCCCCTGTCCCAAGCTGGGCAGGTCTTGGGTGTCCAGGAACGTTTTTAAGGGCTGATTGTTGGCAGGGACTCAGAGGGAGAAGGCATCTCTAGAGGTGCCCAAGGGAGGGAAATGCTGGGGGGGGGGGTCTGTGGGAGCTTCCCCTCCTGTGTGGAGGGTGCGTCCTGCAGAGATGGGGGGTCAGGGCTGGCAGCAGGGAAGGGGTGTGCCATGCCACACTGCCATGGCTGCCTGCACGCTCTGCCCACACAGGCGGTGCTTCTGTCACATTTCAGTCCCGTGGACTTTGGCTGCAGTGTAGGCAGGTGCCATGACAGTGTTCTTTACCCATTCCTCACAGAATGCAACTGTACTGAGAACGGTGTGTGCAACGGAGGACTGCACGGCGATGGCTTCTGCTTCTGTGCTGAGGGCTGGACCGGAGAACGCTGTGAAACCAGGCTAGGTGAGGGATGCCAGGCCCCACCGCTGCCTAAACCCTGACCTTGCGCTGGCCCCAGTGTGAGGGACAAGCCCTGTTCCCACAGTGCTGCTCATGGTCTTGCCTTGGGACAGCACAGTGCTCCTGCAGCAGCCCTGGGGGTGTTTCTTGGGGGGTGAAGAATGGCAGCTCCCACACCCCACAAAAATCCTGGTTCCATCAGCTGCTGTTCCCTGGGACTCAGGGAACAAGCAGCCGGTCAGAACTATCTCCAAAAAGGAGCTATCAGCTCGGGGGGAGGGGAGGGGCACGGCTTATCCTGAGATCTGGTCTCAGTTACTGAACTCCACAAGGGTTGGGGAGCCTCTGGGACAGAGGCAGGTGATGGCAGCCATGCCCGTGTGGCAGCCTTTGGATCACGCGTGTGGTTTTCTGACCCGTGTGCACTTTGGTTTCAGTCATGACGCCCCAATGCTCGCCACCGTGCCATCCCCAAGCCGCCTGCCGCTCCGGCAACCTCTGCGAATGCAACCTACACTACGAGGGAGATGGTAGAACGTGCACAGGTAAGGGGGAGCCACCAGGGGATGGGGTCATGGGGGTGGTGAGAGAGGGAAAAAGTGGACAACACAGCACGACAAGAGGTGACCGCCTCCTCAGCAGCTCCATGAAGGAAGGCTGTCTCTGCGGGATGAAAGGCAAGGCAGACAGACCACCAGGGGACTGAGCAAAGTACGTTAGTTAACGCAATGCTTTTATCCGTACAGTGATTGACATGTGCAGCCAGGACAACGGAGGGTGTGCTACGCAGGCACAATGCACGCAGGCTGGTGTCAACATCTCCTGTGCCTGTGCTGCTGGGTACCGGGGTGACGGCTACGTCTGCGACCCCATAGACCGGTGTGCGGACGGAAGGAACGGGGACTGCAGCCAGCACGCCAAGTGCATCAGCACCGGGCCGGTGAGTACATCCCGTATGTCCAGGGACATCTGCGTGCCTGTGAGAGCAGCTGGAGGATGATGATGTGACAGTGCTGCTGCTGTAGGCCTCATGCCTGCCCAGCCTCTCAGGGCTCAGGTATTGCGCTCATCCTGCAGGCCCTTGCTGCTAGGCTGGGCAATGGTCCTGCTAATCTTATTCTGAGGCCATTTCCCCCCATTCCTCTGTCCAACAGGCGTAAGTGGTGCGAGTGATGGCATTTCTGGACTGTTGTGGGGCTCTGGGGGGGTCCTTTGGGCATGATGCAAGCCGTTTTTGCAGAGGAACCAGAGCTGTTCACTGCAGAAAGGACATAGAATGTGATGCAGTGCAAGACTCATGAGCCATGTACCCATGAGCTCAGCTGTCTTGCAAAAAGCACGTGACAAGGAATCAGTGTGACATTTTTGGCAGGGTTATGTGCAATTGGATGTTGGGGTAGGACAGAAGCCCTGCAGCCTAAGAAAGGCCACACATTGTGCCACGGTCCTGGTGGGCTGCGGAGGCATTCTGAAGGCTTGTCCCCAGGTTCACAGGGATACACAATTTGCCAGCTGCTATTTGCATGTTTTCAAATGCCAGCCTTCCTTTGTGCTGCAGAACGAGCGGCGCTGCGAGTGCAAGCGGGGCTTTGTCGGCAATGGGATCCAGTGCCTGGAGGAGGCCGTGCCCCCCACGGATCGGTGCCTGGACAACAACGGGCAGTGCCATCGGGAGGCCATTTGCACCGACCTGCACTTCCACGGTGAGCAAGCCATGGAGAGCACCCTCTGTCATCCTTCACCTTGTGGCTGGGGCATCCCTCAGGAGAGGATGAGGGTGGGAGAATCAAAGGGCCAGGGACTCGTCACCGCAGCTTGGACTGGTTTTCACAGTCCCCTTTTCCCCTACATATTATACAGGGGAGGATGAGCCTGTGAGGCACCCATCCTCTGCACCCACAGGTGGCTGGCTGTGCCACCTGCACTCAGACAGGGGACCCACGCTGCAGGGAGCAGACTGGGAGACTGCTCACTTTCAGTGCTGTACTGATGCTCCTGGGACTTCTTATTTTGCAGATAAGACTATGGGTGTTTTTCATCTGCAGTCACCCCGAAAAAAGTATGACTTCACTTATGAGCAGGCGCAGAGGGCCTGTGCAGCAGAAGGCGCCTCCTTGGCCACTTTCCGACAGCTCTCGGCAGCACAGCAGGTCAGCAGGGTGGGGGCACGCAGGGCTTCTCGCTGCCAGGTGACGAGTGGGCGAGCCACCTCGCATTCCCTCGGCCAGGCCCTGGTGAGGGGCAGCAGCCTGCTCCCACTTCCCGTGGCAGCCCCAGGAACCTCCCAGACATCGAGGCAGCGGTCACTGGGTTTGTGTCACAGCAGCACGGTCAGTGTGAGGTTCCCCCACGCTGTCTGTTTGCATGTTGGTGCTTCCTCAGCCTCCAAAGGAAGAAGTCCTGGGGCCAGCAGTGGGCAGCCTTACCAAAGGCATTTGTGTCTGCTGCTCTCCCTGGTGTACATAGCTGGTTTCAGCAGCCCAGAGGATGATCAGGTCGTGGTAGCCTTTATTGAGTGATGTCATCCCCAAAACGACCGACATGGGACAGCTGAGGCAGGATGGATGGACCTCAGCGAGTCCTTTGCTTTTGCTCCATGGTTCATGAAACCATGAGGGCTGCTGGCTCCCACCGGCCACACTGGGCCATGGCTTCAGGCAAAGCCCAGCCCTTTACATACCAGGAGAATGCAGCCTAAGGCTGCACAGCAGAAGTGTGCATGAGGGCACAAAACCTGGCCTGGAGCTATTATTTTTAATCTAACAATCCATTTTCCTCTGCCAGATGGGATTCCATCTGTGCCTGGTGGGGTGGCTGGACAACGGCACGGCTGGATACCCCACAGCCTACCCCAACCCCAGCTGCGGGGCTAATCGGGTGGGCATCGTGGACTACGGCACCAGAAGCAACCTGAGTGAGACCTGGGATGCCTTCTGCTACCGGGAGAAGGGTGAGTGGCACGAGCACCTTTCCTGGAAAACATCCTGCCCGGCACAAGCAAAGGCTGCAGGGACAGAGCTGCCCCGAGGGCACATCCCCTCTCCCCACACCCGTGTCAGGAGGGAACACGATGGGGGCCATCCAGAAGCCAAGGGAGCAGGGGTGCTGTGCAGCCACCACGGGCAATTCAAGGCACATCTTGATGTTTCTTTGCAGATCTGGTTTGCACCTGCCGTGAAGGGTTTGTGGGAGATGGGTATTCGTGCAACGGCAAACTCCCTGAGGTGCTCGCAGACCACGCTCGCTTCTCCACCTTCTATTCCGTAAGTGATGCGCTCCTGGGTCTTCAGTGTGCGAGTGGCCGGGCACAAGGAGAATGGGAGGACTTGAGGGCGAGCAGGAGGAGCAAGGGGGGGGGTTCAGCCTGTGTGCTGAGGCAGAGTGCAAACAGAAAGGGATTTTCTTGCCAAGGTCGGGGGGATGTTTCTGGGGTTGGGCATGATAACTGCTTTGAGGTCACTGCAGTGTCCTGATGGGCGTGATCTTCCATCTTTTCCAGATGTTGCTTGATTTTGCCAATGACACAGAAGAAGGATTGGATTTTTTCACCTATCTGTCCAATGACTCTGCTCCCAAAACTCTCTTCGTCCCTCTGAATTCCGGCTTTGCAAAAAATGAAGTAAGCAAACAGGGAATGAGTGGCCACTTGAGGGTGCACAGAACAAAGAGGAGCTGTCTCAGCCACTGCTCATCCCTGCGCCGCGTTGCTTTTTCAGACACTGACAGGAGAAGAACTGAAGCTCCACGTGTCATCGAGCAATGTCGTGCTCTTCAGCTTCAACCTCACAGCAGGCACCATCATCACATCCCAGTCAGGACATGATCTCCACGTGTCAGACCTTCCCGTGGGGAATGGCACAGAGCATGCGGTAGGTTTGATGGCCAAGGAGGACTGAAAACCCCACAAGCTTCCACCCCCCCTTCTATTTTGAGACAGGGAACAAGGGGGAGGCTTGCTGATGAAGTGCCAGCACCTCTGTCTTGTGCTGTAGGGTGCCAGGGGAATCAACGACAGGATGATCGTGGAGTGGGACATCATGGCTTTCAATGGCATCATTCACGCAATCGCGGAGCCACTGAGGATCCCACCACCCACCGTGCACATCGGTCAGGCGAGTGTCTGAGGGCGCGTGTGGGGACGGGCGGTGCCAAAGGAGCAGGAGAATGGGGACAAGGAGCCCGCGTTGGCTCCGTGGGGCACTGAGCCCCGAGGGGCAGCCCAGTGCTCAGGCAGGGGAATGCTGTGACCGGGCTGCTCCTCTCACTGTTCTTCACCGCAGGTGAACGGCGGGGCCCAGCCTGGGGGCTCTGTGGCCGCGGGGCTGGCATCGGCCCTGGGCCTTGTCCTGATACTGGTGGCCGGCGCTGGTGTCGCCTACTGCTGGGTGAAGCGGCGCCGGCGGGACGGGCAGTTCGGGTACCTCCAGGTACGGGCAGGCATTTTTTATTTTTATTATAATTTTATGTTTTTTTTTATTATTATTATTATTATATTTTGCTTTTATTTATAATATTTCTTTTTAAAATTATTTTTAATGTCATTTTTATTATATTTTTTTATGTATTGCTTTTTCTTGCTTTTTGTTTTTGTTATACTTCATTTTTTATTTATTGTTTTATTTTTTATTTTAAAGTTCGCAATCCTTATTTATTTATTTATTTATTTGTTGGTTGTTAACCTGAGGGCGGCCTCGGGGCTGCAGGGGTGGGGTCCCCGTGCGGGCGGGGGCTAACGGGGAGGGAGCACCAAGGGGGGGCGGGGCCCGGCCCAAGGGGGCGGGGCCCACTCTAGACCTGCCCCGCCCCCCCCTCCCAGGCCGATCTGCGCGAGGAGGAGGAGGAGGAGCCTCGGCCGGACCGCCCGCGGGGGGAGGCGGGGCCGCGCGCCGCCAGGCCCCGCCCCCAGCGGCCGCTGGTCGCCATCCCCAACCCGCTGTACGGCGGCCACGCCCCCGACTACGAACCGCTGCACGTGAGCATGGCTCCGCCCCCCTCCCCGTGACCACGCCCCCTCCCCGTGACCACGCCCCCTCCCCGACTCCGGTCCCCCCCCCCCGGTGCCCCCCAATAAAGCGCTGGACCCTCAGGACCCCGTGTCTGAGCCTTTCTCCGGGCGCAGAGCAGGGGGCAGCAGCTGCCAGCCCCCAGCGCTGCCTCCTCTCCCTCCCCCCTGCCCCTACGGGCTTCCCCACCGCTCCCTCAGGCCCCAAAGCACCACAGGGAGCGGGATGGAACCAGGTAGGGGGGGGAATAAACACACCCACACAGCTGCAGCAGTGTCAAACGCCCTTTAGTGGTAGACGGAGAGGTGCTGCTGGCCCCAAACCACCCGGCCCTTCACCGAATGTGCACCATCTCCTCCAGAAAGGGGGTTTTCATGCAGCCCGTGCACAGCTGGTCCATCCAGAGCGGAGCCTCGTGCTGCAGAGGGGTGCGCCGGGGGTAGAAGGTGAAGTTCACGTCGTAGTTCAGCAGGCAGCTGATGGACGCCATGTAGATATCGGAGAAGCGCACCAGGCGGCGGGAGAAGTACGTGGGGTTGTGGAAGGTGCGGAAGATGCTTCCAAACTGGGGGTTAAACAGGTTCTTTGTAAGTGACCTGAGAGAAAGAAGAGACAGCTGTAGGCAGAAGGCACTTATTAGGCTTGCTCCCTGCCCAGTAGGGCCTGCTGAACCATTCCCTCCGTGCACAGGCTGACACCACCTCCCCTTTCCCACCCTGCATCCGCCCTGTCCAACCTCTCAGGCTGCAGGATGGCACCACTGCACAGGGCACCAGGGAGGTGGTGCAGGCCACCAGCTGCAGCACCACTTTCCCCAGAATGGGTTACCAAACAGACCCAGTGCAGACCTGGGAGCCTCCGAGAGCTCATGAGCAAGCAGGGCAGTCACTCACCTGATTTCCTGTCGCTCCTTCATCCACTCCAGCAGTACCTGCTTCGACTCCGCGTCCTGATACATCTGCAAAGACAACAGCAGCAAGCACCAGGTTACGTCAGTCCTGTGAGCCACACCTCAGGTCCCCCCAGTGTCTACCATAACTCCTAACCCCACAGGGCCTCTGCACTACCTTCCTTTGTGCAGAACAAGATGCTTTTTGAAAACATAGGCAAAATAATATACCCTCTGATTCCCACACTAAGCCCAAGTTTCAGACACAGAAAGCATGCTGCCCGTCCCGCTCAGACAGGAGCTCTTTACCTGCATTCTCTCCAGCAGCCCCGTCAGAGCCTGCTGCCAGGTCAGGGAGTGCATGTACTGCTCCGTGTTTATGATCCGAATCTCCGTCTCCAGTTCAGGGACTATGGCTCCAGTCCTCCAGCCGTGACGCAGCATGAGGTCCTAGAGGTCAGGGTGAAAAAACAACCACAAGTTCAAAAAGAAGACTGAAAGCTAAATACAACCCTAATTCCTAGAAGAGTGGTCTGTTCCCATCGCAGATCCTCAGGGGACAGGCATTCTAGCAGTCTGGTTTGGGTCCTGCCAGTAACACCCATCTCCCAGGCACCAGGATCAGCTGCATGAAGCATCCAGACATGAGGGAAACACATGAACTGCTCTCAAGTTCACAGACCAGCAGTTGCTCTTTCTTTAACCACAAGTACCTCAGGAGCCCTTTCTCCACCGTTTGCTTCTGTGTGACAGCAGAGTGAGGATGCTGATGTCCTGTAAGGGTCCCAAAAGCCACAGCCTGCAGAACACCAAGCACTGTATGCCCGAGACACGAGCACTCAGCGTAGGGCACTGCCTTACAGACCAACACAACCACAACAGCCGCGCAGGCTTGCTGCCACCTCACTGCACCCCTCCTCAGCCTTCTCCTACCCCTCACCAGCCACAGCACTACCTCCTCCTTCCGCAGCACCACAGCACTGTCTCGCTCACGCTCTCCTCTTACCACGGGAGCTAATTTGGTTGTACTGCTTCTCCCCCTACTTCGGCAGGGCTCCAACAAGCTTGCTCCAGCCTTGCTATTCTCTGCAGGTAGTCTTTTCCCCCCCACATCAGCTCCCTCCCTTTAGACAATCTGGGATGACCCAGGCTTGCCAGGCCAGCAACAAGGTTTTCCTCCAAAACGCACAGTCGTGACAGAGGCGCAGAAGTCTGGCAACACACGCCTCCTGGATGACCAACTGTCCTCAGTCCTCAGCCCAGACGCAGACAGATCCCTTCTGATGCACCACAGTGCTCATCACTTCAAGCCCTGCTCGGGATCACCCAGAAGCAGCACTGAGAGCAAAGAGAGCGCTTTTTACTCACCGCAAGGTCGCTGTACAAATGGTCGCCAAAGTAGAGCACCTTAGATCCACGCCAACCTGTCAGCCTCAGAAAGTCAAAGAGATTACCCTGCAAGGAAGAGGAGGACAGAAATGTGGGTACGGGCCGAACACCTTCATCCTCACTGCCTGGTACCGGGCAGCCACCTCGGCAGCACTGTCTGTGCAACTGGATGTGCCACTGTACCACGGCACGCTGATGCGAGCACTCTCTTGAGATGTCAACCTGCTCACTCCCTTACCTTCCAAACCCACAGGTTTCTATCCTTCTCCATCTTATCTCACTTCTGTCCCCATGTAACAACCTCCCTGCGTATCCCTCAGCCCTCCTCAGGCTACAGAAAAAAGCCAGAAGTTCCTTATAGCCCTGGCAAGGGGAAGTTGTGTGCACTAGGGCACAAGTCAAGGGGACTGCACGGACCAGGAGGCAACAGAAGGAGGCAGCTTAGAGACCAAAAGTGAAGGACACCTACATGAGAAAGGCCTGACTGCTGGACAGAAGGAAGCCTGAGTATTCTGGGGGTAGCAGTTGCTGGGCTCAGATAATGAGGATTTCACCTCACAGGATGCACAGAATCACACAATGTGAGGGATTGGAAGGGACCTTGAAAGATCACCTAGTCCAATCACCCTGCCGGAGCAGGAACACCTAGATCAGGTCACATAGGAATGCGTCCAGGCAGGTTTTGAACATCTCCAGAGGAGACCCCACAGCCCCCGGGCAGCCTGTTCCAGTGCTCTGTCACCCACACTGGAAAAAAGTTTCTTCTCATATTTCAGCGGAACCTCCTATGTTCCAGCTTGCACCCACTGCCCCTTGTCCTGTCACTGGGTGTCACAGAGAAGAGCCTGGCCCCATCCTCCTGACACTCACACATATCTATAAACGTTAATAAGGTCACCCCTCAGTCTCCTCTTCTCCAAGCTAAAGAGACCCAGCTCCCTCAGCCCTTCCTCGTGATGCTCCACTCCCTTAATCACCCTCATGGCTCTGCACTGGACTCGCTGAAGCAGTTCCCTGTCCTTGAGCTGAGGGGCCCAGAACTGGACACAATATTCTAGATGTGGTCTCACCAGGGCAGAGTAGAGAGGGAGGAGAACCTCTCTCGACCTACTACCCACAGCCCTTCCGATACACCCCAGGATGCCACCGGCCTTCTTGGCCACAAGGGCACAGTGCTGCCTCATGGTCATCCCGCTGTCCACCAGGACCCCCAGGTCCCTCTCCCCTTCGCTACTTTCCAGCAGGGCAGTCCCCAACTTACACTGGTGGCTGGGGCTGTTCTTGCCCAGATGCAGGACTCTTTATATTTCGTTATATTTCATTAAGTTTCTCCCCACCCAATTCTCCAGCCCGTGGAGGTCCCTCTGGATGGCAGCACAGCCTTCCCGCCTGCCAGCCCCTCCTCCCAGTCGTGTGTCACCAGCAAACTTGCTGACAGCACACTCCATTCCCTCATCCAAGTCACTGATGAATATATTGAACACTGGTCCCAGTATGGACCCATGAGGGACTCCACTAGATACAGGACTCTAACTTGACTCCATCCCATTTAACCACAACCCTCTGGCTTCTTCCCTTCAGCCAGTTTACAGTTTCCAGAAAGGAGGGCGACCACAGGCTGGATTAGAGGACCGTATCACTTGAACTTCCCTCTCTCTATCATAAAATACAAGCCCCCGAGATCCTGCCCATGCAGGACACCCACAGCACAACTGCCACACAGCTGCACATCAGGGGACAGGAAGAGGTCAGCTTAGGAGTCTGCAGCAACATCCTAGCACAGCAAGGTCCACGGTCTCTAACGCTTGCCAGAAAGCATATCGTGATGGAAGCCATAAATGCTGGAGACAGGATGGACAATGACCAGGATGCACTCTGTCACATCCTGAGAAACACATTTGGGCAACAACCTTGATGCCATTGGATGAATGAGGTGGTGGGGGAGGACCACAGAGGACCCCAAAATCCCATCTCCCTCCCTCCCTCCCTTTTTCCATTCCCCAACGCAGCACTCAGCTGGTTGAGCAACCCCGGCCACAAGATGTAGGTGGTCAAGAGCAGAATTTAATTCAGCATAGATGAGGTGCACCTTCTATTCTGAGGGAGTTGCTAACCCAGTGAGAATGTTTGCACATGGGAGAGAGACTTTCTATGAGCTCTGCTTGCATGTTCCCAGCTCCTGGCTCTTGGCAGAGGATGGGACCACAGCGGAGCGCTTTGACAGACCCGCTGGACAGGCCAGAGGCTTCTGAGCAGCACTGCCCAAGGACATGACCTACTTTTCTACCGCAGGTCAGGTCCCAGCTACTTGACTGCAACCTCACTAATAGATTCTTCCCGTGGGATCCCACAGCTCACATAACCAGGAACAAACCGTCCTAAAGCCAGAGGCCGCTTTTTCTCGGGGGACAGACCAGCTGCTAGAACACCCCAAGGCAGCAAGTTCACCAGAGCCCATTCCTTTGGACACGCTTGTCTTTCAGGAAGTGGAGAAAGAGGGGAGCATGACTTTGTACCCTTTTTGATCACCCTTTTTAATTCATTCCCTACCCCAGAAGACACCTCAATGCAAAACCTCTCCTCACTTATAAAGACATTCCTAAAAGTGCTAGGCAGTCTTTTACAGCTTTGTTAGCTCCTGCCACCTTTTCCAATCTTACGCAAAACGATTTGAAGTGAGATGTGGAAGACTTCTGCATACGCATCAGATTGCAGACAGTTCTGGACTAGCACACTCTTGGGACCCCCTCCAGGACAAAGGTTTCAGGACTGGGACATAAGAAAAGCCACGGGAAAAAATGCAGCTATTGGCTACCCTGGGCGATGTCAGAACAGAGCTCCTAGGGTGACGTTCACAGGGCAGGGGGCGTCCACTGGGTCTGAACCCTGCTACGCATGCAGAGGATGTTCTCCTGCTTCCCCTTTTCACACAGACTGGGCAGCAGTGAGGAGAAACTCAGCCTGGCAGAGAGAACTCAGCACAGGTCATCCTGGGCAGAAAAGCAAGCACCCAACACCCTAGGATAACTGCCCAGCTCTGCCCTTTTCCCCTGCCCTGGGAAACCCTCCATCTCCGACACAAAGAGCAGCTGGGCTGGGTGGAATACATCACTCCAGTTATACACCTTTCTGAAGCACCACCCACACAGAGCTACACAGGAAACCGTTTCAGAGCTGCAGACAAAAAGTTTTCCTACCAGCTCTCTCACACCTTATTTCAGCTCTGCCTCCTGCAACTGAAAAGCTGTGACTGCTGGGAGCGCAGCCTTTCCCACACCTGGCACGATCCATCTCCCACCATGCTCAGAGGTCAGTTTATCATACACTGACAGGCACAACGCACCTCGGCAGGGCTTTCTGAGATACCAAAAGACACCTTATCTTAATGTGCACATCCCGGCAGGAGCTGAAAAGACTTTTCAGAAGCTTGCAAATCCCAAGGCTATTGCTCCACATGCCATGAGACATGCTGAAAGCATTTGGGGAACAATACCATACAGGCCAAGCAAACCCCCCCTGTACACGGCCAGAAGGCTTCTCTCACGGCCACCAGCCAGCACAGCACAAAGCCTAGAGCATGTCTCCTTGCAAGTGCTCTTTAACTTTTCAAGGATCTGTTTTTCCCTTTTCAAACATCTGCAAGTGATCTACAGAAGTGGCCGTCATTTTCCCCCCACCATGACTAAGCAGATTTTCCTGTTTTCTCACTATTTTCAGGCTTTTCCAGAGACTTCCCAAACTGCAGGCGTATTATGAGTCCCCAGACTCTTGCTTCATATCCCTTACACGCCCAGGTCACTTTACCTCTTTGTAGATCTTTCCTTTCTCCAGCTGGTTTATTTTGTCCCACTGCAGCGAGCCATTATCATCCAGTTTTCGAAAAGGTCTGGAAAAAAAAGAGGGGAGATATCAACTTCTTTTGATTTTTAATGGTTGTTACCCAGTGACTACAACATTCAAATTGGAAAACTTGTTTATCTATATAACAACTCATAATAAAAACACTATATGAGAAGTGACCTTCGGGGCCTTCTGCACTCTTCTCAGGAAGAAAGTGTGAGAGGGAAATATCTTTTCAGACTGCTTCCATTGACTGCAATCGTTTTATGCCAATGGTTAATACCCAATACTAAAACAAGACTTCCTCTGAAGCTCTAAGGCCAAGGCTTTGTCCTGAAATGCTTTGTGTCCTGTTCCAGCCAGGCCACCCCCAGCACAGCAGAGATTGGAATGTCCTCATGGGATAAAGCAGTCTGCAGAGTGGATGGGAAACAGTCTCCATGCTGATCTTGGCAGCTGTCCTGAGGTGCCCACTGTTGCTCCTGAGGGCTTGCCTGATTACCTTCCACTTGGACAGAAGAAACAAATCAAGGCTTAAGTTACTAGATCACCATGAACTTCTATGCTTGAACAGAGTGTTAGTTCCTCTTGGAACAGGAGGCCCAAACTGCGAGCTTCGGGACCAAAAACTTCATATCAAGCTGCTCCTGCTGAGAGCATAGCGCAGCCTCATCCAGAAGCACTGTACAATCCTGAGCTACTGTAGGGCAGAAGGAATCCAGCCTCCCACCACAAACTCTACAGCCCGGGCTAGAGGCCTCCCAGAGCACAAGTGATCTCCAGGGCACACCTGCATTTCCCCTCGGAGAAAGCACTCCACAGTTGACTACAGCTCACCACCAGGAAGCTTCCCCTCACCTTGGGTGAATGTCCCTGTCCTTCCCCTGGCTTATGATGTGAGTGGACCTTAGGCACCATGCAGCCACATGCTTTAAGTCCTAGAGGACCAGATCATCGTCACGCCAGGCCACGTCTCTATGACATTTCACCCACATCCCCAAAACACTTACTGGTCAGCACGAGTTTTAAAAGCATATCATAGATTTACTCCTGCTTATGGTAGTGGCCTGGGAGGTGGGCGAAGAAAATACAGGAGAAAACAGCAGTCCTCTCCCTGAAGGGCCAAATACAGTAGTTCCTGGCCAGTTGTAAATTGAGGCAACAAAGCAGATACAAGTTCCCCAAACTAATAAACAAAAGAGTAAAGTGAGGATAGCAACCTGCCTATCAGCCAGCCCCTTGGCAGCTCTTAACTGACCACAAAACCCAGCTGCCACGTACAAAGACTTCCAGAGCTGCTGATTACAAAGCAGCATATATCCACTAACTAAAACCACAGATATTTGCTTTCAGGAACTGGAGAAGGAAAGATTTTGGCACACTCTCAAGGCCTAGTGCCAAGAAACAGCCAGCTGTCATACATACCATTCCACTTCTTTTCTTTCTAAAGATTTAAGTGCACTCACACCCCTAAAAATCTAGTTAAGCCCAGGCCACAAAAAAAAGACGTTGAAGCTTAGGATAGCTAGTTTTAAAACCACGGCATTACCCATGTAATCTACTTATTCCCAGACAAGTCATTTTTTGTTGACTAAGATGAAAGCCTCAGAGAGTATCTGAAATGACAATGGAAGGCTGGATATGTAGTGGATCCAAATTATACTTGGGGAACTATAAAGCACTCCGGGAAGGTAAGAGGAGCCATTCACTCCAGGTACTGGGGCCAAAAACCTCAGGCCCACATGCAGCACTGCAGTATTGCCTTAGGACACATACTTCCGCCGATCAGTGAAGAAATTGGGTTTGTCGGCTTGCACAATGACCATGTCAAATAAGTCCCGCCAGTTCTTGCCAACCATGTGTTTCATTCCTTTGTCCCTAGGGGAAAAAAGGAACAGCAATGTTAATGCAACCCTTTTCAGCCAACATTGCATCTTCACAACAGTCTGTCCTAAAACTGTTCTCATTTCAGCAACAAAGAAAAAAAGCACAGAGATTACTGAGCGCCACTAGGGTGCCACTGATTGCATGGAGGATTGATGTAGCACTTTGACCATTTCCAGGTGTCTCACCCTTTCTCTCTACCAGAGGAAGTCCAGAGAAGTCTGTGATGCGGCACAGCTGCCAGAGTTTGAAAGTGGCAGTTCTGTAATATTGTGGCCAGTCACAGACTTGTAGCTTCTCCAAGACGTGAAAGTTGGTGGTATAGAAAGTGGGGTGCAATGTTCACCACAACTGGTTCCTCCAGAGTGCTCTCACCACTATTGCCACAAAACTCACTACTGTACAACTTTCAGATGCTCAGAGGAGAGACCACGCTGCAAAGCTCTTGCTGTGCTGCGGTGATGCATCAGCGGGCAATAATGGTACTCACACAAAGCTAAAGGGACTGTTTGTAATGAGGAAGAGTTTCTTCTTGTGGTTCACCAGTCGGTTTAGGACAGCATAGATTTCGTCACCGTGCAGAATATACTGTTCTATATTGGAATAAAACAGACAAGAATCAAGAAATTTTGGCATAGATCATGACCACATTTCTTAAAATAAATAAATAAAACTAAAACCTAGCCCCTATACCAATATGGCTGCAAAAGGACTGAGCTAGATCCATCTCAGGTAGGGCAGGTAGTGAACCACTACGGTGATAAAGTGGCCTTCCTCATCCTCATCAATCCCACCTAGAGGGATGAAAAAGACTGAGGAACTGAAAAGGCTGGCAATGAAGAAGGTTGATCCCAAACTGTCACACTGAGCAGGCACAGCCATTCTAGGCCATGTTCCTACCAGGATCTTTCTTTCCTCTGAATGGAAGCCTTGCTAGTCCTCCTAGACGGTGCCTTTGCACATTCACACCATGACAAGGACTGACACCCCTCACTTAAAGGCAGAAGGAAAACAGAAACACAAGCAATGAGGTAGCTCTTTTTTTCCATTAAAACAGATCCTCCATCAGACCCTAAATATAACCTGGTCCTCAATGCCACTCTACCCATAAGCAAGTATTTTATTCATTTCTATGTCTACCTCACTTCTGTGACTTAGGGTAGGACCTGTGCAGCAATCCTATGCAGAATGCCCCATAGTATAAGACACACAAATAGATCTGGCACCAGAGCTCTGACCATACTCACCCATATCTTTTTCAATCCATTTGTACATCACTCCTTTCACATGCACATCTCTAATAGCATCCTAAAGGAAAGGATAGGGAAAAAGTTTCAGTTTTACAAATAGCATTTCTGCTTCCCAACATGCAAGTCTATCGCCACCACCGAGGAGCAATACAGTAATGACACATCCCCTCTTCTTGTTGAATGAACAAATGCTACATTGACACGAAGCGGAGGACTTGTACAGCAAGGCTCACTGACATGCTGAAAAGAGCACAGTGATTAGTCAAGCTGACACAGGATAAAGAGAAAAACCTCAAAACCTATCTGGCTGGTCTTGGGAATCTGGAGAGATCCCAGTCAACTGGAAGCTGGCAAGTGTTGTCCCAGTTGTCAGGAAAGGAAACAAAGACAACCTTGGTAATTACAGGCCCGTCAGCCTCACTTTGGTGCCTGGTAAAGTTATGGAGAAGATTCTGGGAGTTATTGGAAACCACTTGAAAGCCAATGCAGTCATTGGTCACAGCCAACAGGCTCACAAGGGGAAAGCCCTATTTAATGAAATTAATTTTCTTTTATGACAAGGCTACCCACCTAATTGACCAAGGGAAGGCAGTCAGTGTAATCTTTTTGTATTTCAGCAAAGCTTTCAGTACTCTCTCTCACAGTATCTTTCTGGACAAAACATTCACTTTTCAGCTAGTCAAGTACATAATAAGGTGGATGAACAATCGGCTGATGGGTCAGGCTCACAGGGTTGTAGTAAATGGGGTTACATCAGGCTGACAGCCAGTCACTGGTGGGGTTCCCCAGGGCTCTATTTTGGGGTCAGTTTTCGTCAATGCTTTCATAAGTGATCTGGATAAAGGACTTGAATGCATACTAATTAAATTTGCATGTGATACTAAATTTGGAGGAGCTGCTGACTCCTTAAGGGTGGAGAGGCCTTGCAGAGAGATCTTGACAGATCAGAGGGCTGGGCAATCACTAACTGCATGAAATTTAACAAGACCTAGTGCTGGATTCTGCACCTGGGACGTGGCACCCCTGGCTACACAGAGAGGGGGCCAAGAGGCTGAAGAGCGGGGAAAGGGGACCTGGAGTTCTGCTTGTCAGTATGGCCGGGAAGCCAGGTGGCCAGCCCTGCCCTGGGTGTCTGAGGCACGCAGGGCCGGCAGAGGGAGGGATTGTCTTGCTATGCTCCGCTGGTGCGGCTTCACCTGTTTGGGCGCCACAATATGGGAAGGACATCAAACTGTTAGAAAATGTCCAACGGAGGGCTACAAAAATGGTGAAGGGTCTAGAGGACAACATGCATGAGGAGCGGCTGAGGGCCCTGGGGTTGTTCAGTCCAGAGTAGAGCAGGCTGAGGGGAGGCCTCATGGCAGCCTGCAGCTCCCTCACGAGGGGAGCAGAGGGGCAGGTGCTGAGCTCTGCTCTCTGGGGACAGCGACAGGACCCGAGGGGATGGCATGGAGCTGGGACAGAGGCGGGTCAGGCTGGGGGTTAGGGAAAGGTTCTGCATCCAGAGGAGGTCGGGCCCTGGGACAGGCTGCCCAGGGCAGTGGGCACGGCACCGAGCTGCTGGAGTTCAAGGAGTGTTTAGACAGCGCTCACAGCCATCAGGTCTGGTTTTTGGTGGTCCTGTGTGGAGCCAGCAGCTGGAATTCACAATCCTTGTGGGTCTCTTTCAACTCAGGATATTCTATGATTCTATGAAAACACTGCTTCCTTTCTGCTCCTGAAAAGCAGCACATATTTATGCACTGTTACCAAGGCAATCAAGACTGCATAACTCCAGAACTGTTTACTGCCCCCAAACCTCTGTGGCTCAGACCTTAGCTAGCTTTACTTCCTTCCTTATGCCTGTGGAAGCTCCGCCAAATGTGATCCAAAGGGTGGGAGCATGGCTGAAGTTAACAACAGCAGAAGCAAGCACTTCCTATGGGCTTCCATGAGCCAGGGGAGGCTACCGGTCTGAGCCCCAGGTAGCCACTGGGCACAGAAGCATTTGTGATGAGTGCTGGAGGGTATTTTTTTTTTTGCCAAAATGGAGCTGCCCACTTTTCAAGATGATTTTCAAGTGAAAACAGATGTTGTTAAGGGTATCCAAATATCCTCTATTTTCCAGGCCAGAGGCCAGGATGCAACATATTTTTGGACACACCCAAGTGAGATTTTTCACAACTCTGAATCCAATGAGATACGCCAGATACACAAGACCATTTCCAGAGCAGCAACACATTTTGCAGTGTTTGCACAAGTTTTCAAGGTACCATCTTAATCCATGACAATTTAGACAGGCTGCCTTTCCCAGGATGCTTAAATCACTGCTACACTTAAGTGCACTCCTTTAGGAGGTACCCCTTCAGACTGCATTCACCACCGCCATTGCTACAGTACTCTCACACACACCGCCCACCACACAGCCACCTGGTCTCAATGCCGCGCTGGTGAAACATGCATGTCACCCCAAAATAACTTCCTTCAAAGCAGGGAAAGAATCTGAGTTTACAGTTTAGGTGAGGGACAATGAAGGAGGAAGAGGCGCCTCTGTATGGTAGAGGTTTAGGAGTCTCTTTCCACAGTTTGGATTTGAATGGTAAAAAAGGCAGAGGTCACATCTCATTCAGCAAGAGACTGCCCTATTGAGCTATGAGACAGAAAAAAAGAGCAAGAGCACTAAAAAGAAAACAACTTCCTCTTGACCAGCACTGGCACTAACAGCAAGCAACGCCTGGGATTTGAGTCAAAACTACATTTACAGAGCAGAAAGATTCCAGTGTGCTCTTCCCCCCCAAGAATAATAACAAGAAAAAGGAGAGGGGAAAACTGAGTTTTTTGCAGGTAAAATCTTGATAGCCTTAGGAGGTGTCAAACAGGGCACAAACATTCCTTCAGAGGAAAGCAGCTTAAGCTTTCTCACTTTAAAGATGAAGCGGCCAAACTGGTGCAGCAGGACTACAGGTTTACAAGGCAGCTTCAGGCTTTACCACTGCCTCAGGGACTGCCCTTTTGACTCAGTACAGTGTCTCTAGCACTCAATTTGCTCCCAAACACACAGCACTGCAATTAGGATTACCACCAACAAGTACGGAAGAGCATCAGGTTCAGACATGTCTTACTTAACCTACTGTGAGCCTGCATTGCAATAACAACCGGGGTTACGCAAAGACTGACACCTGCCTGTGTAGGCAAAAGATCTGTGCTCACGTCCACAAAGCTTTTCTTTGCACTTGCACTGCAAAAAGATAAGTTTTGCAGAAATGGTTTTTTTATCCTCATTGTCCAGAAAAAAACAAACTGCTCTGATATGAGCACAGGCCAGTTCCCAACTTTTCAGTAAAGATTTCAGGCATTGGCACAGATTTTCTGTTGCACCTCATTTCTCTGCCTACCTCAGTCACTCCTTCAGGAACAACCACATCCCTCAGCAAGGATGCAAAGACAATTGCCAAGATTAGCACTCAGGAGCTTGAGGGCTTGAGCACACTCCTTGCCCTATACTGACTTTATATTAGGCTACGGCAACTACCTGCCTGCTCTCAAGACTTCAGCTAGGAACAAGTCCATTTTGACCTCAAAAGAAGACTCAGAAGACCTCTGGAATCAGCTGTGTCCCCTCTTCTCATTTTCCCCACCCCAAAAGGAAAAACAAAAAAAAACAACTACAACCCTACAAACATGTCCAGGTCCTGCGGGAAACTAGCTGGCGTGCCCTTATCAAGCACAAACAGCAGGTCAGAACGCAAGCTGTAATCCTTGACTGCAGTGAAGCTAACAGGGTGGATCCTTATTACAAAAGCAGCAGCATGGATGCAGCACTTCTCTCATAAGAAGCCTGGACAGTGTATGTATGGGCTGCTGCTGGAGGATGAGCATAACGTTCCCATGAGGTACAATCCCCAAATCCCACTCCATGGAAAAAAGCATGTAATAAGGCCTTGGCTACCAGGGCCTACACCTCATCTCTCAACAAACGTCACCTAGGACGGCAGTCTCAAGCTCTTACATAATGCTGGAGGCAAGAACTAAGAAGTCAGACAGTACTCTACTCCCTCAGTGGTGACAATCCAGTATAGAGACCCCTCAAGTGCAGGACGTGAAGCTGTTGGGCACCACTCGCACCTTGGAAAAATGGGCTTTTGAAAGCCACAGTCATGCACAGAGGAACACTCCAAAAGGATCAGACTACTCTGTGGATGCACAGGAATTTGGGGTGGATTTTCAGAACTGGCAAGGGCAGGTTTTTCGTGACAAATCCTTAAAAAAGCAAACTGGTATGTGGTCAGAACAAGCCTCTTTGAAACATGAGATATTAACAGAAGAACAGAGAATACCACTCTGCAGAACCAGAAAACATTTACGCAAGCCTTGTGGCATATTTCCCATGGAAGAACCTTCAACCTAACTGGCCTAGGCACTTCTGCAAAAGATACGTACAACAACACTAAATCTGTAGCACAATCACATACCTAACATGTTCTGAAAACACAGCTTTGAATATTCACTGGCAATGCTCTGATTTAAAGGGGCAATAACACAGTCATATTAGACTACTCACCAGTAACCCTTAGGTTTGGATACTGCAAAGCTCACAAGCAAAATTGCTCACAAATCTGACGTGATATGAGGCAGCTGACATTTTACTTACAGATATGTCCTTGTAAAGATGAACCTGGTCAAACTCAATGCCGTGAGTTATGAAATAATCAATGACTGAAGAAAGCAGCGTCATTTCGGGAAGAGAAAAAATGTCCATAAATTGCTTAAGTGAAGGACCCTGGAAAGCAAAAAATGAAGGAAATGAATTGAACAACAACAACAAAAAAAACTTAAGGAAAAAAAAAGAAAAAGCAAACGCAGAAAGCAAACCCTCCTCATGCAGTATCATTTGGAAGATGTTCTGGGCTAAGAAAAACACTAAGGTGGAAATAGACAATTACATCCAGACCAAGTAATAACTCACCTTGCATTAGGCAAGGCTGCATCTCTCCCATATATTTGCTATTTTCTTAGCCTAACGATAAACTTAGCAGCAGATTAACAGCAAAGTTTTGCTCCAGAGAGGCCACCCAATACAATATAGCTTGTTTATTCAGTATGTACCACCTGTGCAGAGGAATCTGGCGAGTCTCACCAGTAAACTGAAATCAAGTTTTTCATTTTTCATCACTGAAATGCCAGATCAGCCAAGGGAACAGTTATTAAGATGTTGTATGTGAAAAGCAGTTTGGAAAGTAGACCTCTAAGTGAACCCAGTCACCAGGGGTGCCTGGCAATCCTGCCACATCATGCCCACACATGTGAGCTTTGAGCAATCCATGACCAACAGTTGCAAGTCTCTAGGATAATACTGGTCCACATCAGCAGGCATTTATTATAGCTGTGTGAAGACAGACATCAAAGCAGCATCCAAGAGATCACAGAGGGTACACACGGTGGAGCACACAGACAACACACGCTGCCTAATGCAAGGGTAGAACAAAAAACTAGCACTAACTAAAGGCAATATTGGGGCAACACAAACTGGGATCAAGAAAGAAGATGCAAAAAGGCAAAGGAATAACAAACAGCATTTTGCCTGGGGTCTGTTACCAAAAAAAGCTGTGATCAAAAGTTATGTCACTATGCTGAGGGTTATACAGTTCCCAGCCAGCCAGCACAAGACAACTTGACCTACAGCAAAGAGAAAACCCTTTGGTTTGGGCCACTTACCAAACAACCTTGTAAAATGCAGATAACAATCAGATTCCTTGGCACAATTAAGCAAAAATCACTGTGTGTCAAGCCAAGTCAGATAAGAAAAGAAACATTATCACTTCACAGAGTAAAAACTCACTAGAAATTTGAAAAATAACTGGCTGACAACTGAAAGCCATGTATTATCGTTAAAGCGTTGGATAGATTGTGAACCTGGACTACCCAATCAGTGGGGAAACGGGAGGGTCCTGGTCAAAAATTAAAGTATATAAACTGCGTTATGGAACTAGTAGGTGCACTCCTGTTTGCAGGATGCCCGCCATTGCAATCGCGAATAAAAATGCTACCTCACTGAGATCCTCACCTGAGCCTACGTTACTGGCCACAGAGCATTCCTCACAGCAGATGTTCCTGTTACCCATACCCAGGTGGCTCCATCAGCATGGCACACCGAGGGGAACAAGGTCAAAGATCCCTACAAAAGCATCACTTCACACCAGTTGCACCTGCTGACACCAGCACTCATCTTAAATCGGATGCTTTCCCACTAATATGTTAGCAGCACAGACTGAGCAGACATTGCTGGATCAGAACATCATTATGTACTGACCTCTGTTCTCCCTGGGATCCACCTATTTGCTTATAGGGTTCATTACATTTTAGGAGAGGAGATTCGGAAAGAATAAACTGCTATCCCTTGGCCATTTCTGTGGCCAAATGTTTCACTGAATTTTGCAATATGCAAAGTCATTTTGAAGAGACTGAGCAAATGCACTTTGCTGAGGAAAGAAGCGAATAGAACTCAGCAGGTCCTCCTTTGCTCTATATAGTGATCTGTCTGTAACGTCGTTCTCTGGAAGACAGAATCTGCATACAAAATGCTGTTCAAATACTTTCCCATTTTGCTTTTACAATGCATTTTTTATCCTGCAGCATTGAATGGGCTCCCTGCAGTGAGACAAAGGTCCCTTCCATCCTTTTACAGGGAAAACCAACAAATGAGATCCTGCAGCAGGGATGCACGGGAATGATCAGTCTGGCAAGCTATGAAGAGAGCTAGGACTGGGTATCTTCCTGATGTCAACCTCCCACAGCTGCGCACGTCCATCAGCTCTCGCACCCTCTGCCTCACTATAACCCAGAGTCCCTTTGGAATTATCACTCGAGGAAGCACAGCGTGACTCTGCCAAGCACTAACTACAGAACAGAAGAAAACACCTAGCTGCTTTGGTACTTACAAGGAAACACATCAAGGCACCTTGGCACCAGCACCTGGTCACAGCTTGAAGGAGATTGCATGTTTGTATTTATTAAAAATAAAGGTTAAATCTTACCGAGTTTGCCAGGGGTGAGGAAAGCTGCAGAGCAGAAGGATAAGCGAGTGCAGATTACAGACAGATATCAAATTCTAAACATAAATGTTCTATTTGAAAACTGGAATCAGCACTGAGCTACAAACAGTGTATATACTTATCCAGAAGGCAACTGCTCAGATTAATTGTTCCCGAGAGAGAAAAATCAAGAAGTGACATTGCTGAAGACTTCACACAGCAGACTCAAAGGGGTATTTACCAGAGGAAGCCTGCCTTCTTCCAGCTTCCCCATAGGCAACTGAACTAACAAAGGTCAAGAAACAAAGCAAGTCTTGGGGGAAAAGGATGTGGATGGCCCCACTTGCCCATAGCACCACACTAGGCACTTGAGGAAAACAAATCTCTCCTAACTTCCTCTTGCTCAGGCAACCAAAAGATTTCCACAGTTCCTACCGATAGAATTTCAGTCTTTTATGGTGACAACTTTTCTGCCTCAAAAAGAAAACAATCAGGGATGAGGTGCACTGAAGAGATACGGCAGGGATCACTTTCACAAAGGAAAAAACCCTACCCAGACCCAAAGACTTAAAGGCATTGCAAGCACCCTGCTGGTACACACACAACCCCCCTCCCCCACAACTCAGTGCAAACACCATCCCTGCAGGCTGCCCTGGTAGCTTGGGAGCTGGATTTGGCAAAGGAACAAGCAGGGAACATCTCCCTATCAGTCTCCAGAGCCATTCAGCTCTAGGCCAATAGCACTGGTGTTCAGAAATGCTCTGCAGATGTCTTTCACATGCTAAACTGCTAAATAACCTCTGGGGCAAATTCCCACTGGTACAAAAACACACACTGCTGCTCAAAAAGCACACACAGCAGCTCACCAGATACCACGCTTCTCAGAGTGCAAGGGAGGCTGGAGTCCTTTACATGTTCATACAATTCACACTTTTCCTATCTGATAAGGGTTGCTGCTTCACGGCAGTAAAGGGCTTACAATACCTTGCCGTAGAAATCGCTCATCTGGTACAGAGGGATGTGCTGGGTACCTCCGTAGAGCTCGATTACCTCCTCATCCGGCACTGGTTTGAGCCCCCTAGACACAAAACAACAGGAACAGTACGTCAGTAATCACCAGCCTGCAATGAGCTACAAACTGCAGAGAAAGGGAAGACGGGGACAGACAGGGTCATTTCTAAAACTCACACATTTCTTTTGCATGGAAGAGACAGCCAGAGAGCCAGACAGCTCCACAGTTCTAAAGATTCACATAAAACTTTCCCCAAGACATTTTCCAAATACCTTGTTCATTCCTTCAACTTAGTTGAGGGGCTTTATCCACATTCCAGCAGAGTTCAGACAGGTTTTCCCTGTCTGCTGGCAGGACTGCCCCACCAAATAGGCCCCCTGGCCTGACTTTGGCAGCACTGGGTAACTGTAGTTTTGGCAAGGTTGCTTCCATGAGGTTTATCACCATTAAATGCAAAGGTGTAGGGAAAAAAAAAGAAAAGAAAAAAGCTTCCTGAAAAAGAGATTTCCTACCTATTCAGTTTTCCTGAGCAAAACGAGTGCTTCACTAACAGACCATTCAACAGGGGTCGCTGTTTTCCCCCCAGAACCACAGCTAGGGCTAATTGTATGGTCCTTATCGTTCAGCCTTCTGACTTCTGCAGGTTCTGCCTCTTGCACAATTTGTGATAGCTGTTTAGTCAAGCAGTCAGCAACTTTCTCCTTACCTATTCTGTCAAGGTAGAGCCTCTAAGAAGTTAAAAGTTGCCTAAGTTTTGCTCAAAAGCAAAGGACCATTCAGGAAAAAGACACTTCAGGAAGAATAGTTACAAAAGGACACTAGGAAAAAAAAAAAAAAGTTTAAAGGCATTTTTCACTAAAAATCTCTTTCTAAAGCTGCAGTAAAATATGTGGTAGTACCAACCCTCTCTCCGCTCAAATAAAAACCTAGCACTCAAAGAAGCCAATTCTCTCTGATTATGAAATTCCTTTCTTAATATTCTTAGAGTGTTTACTGCGACTGAAACTTAACAGCAAAAGGGCTAAGTTCAAAAAAAAAAAAAGCCATTGGCTTCCATGCTCAGGAAATACAGCACAGATTTATAGGAGCTTTGCTACAGATATCTATGATTTACTACTTCTAACACACCAACCCCACTTCGCACTGGGGCAGGGTCTTCTCCCAGTTGCCTCCAGCCTCACAAGTTTTTGGAGGCACCACGTGGAAGCAGTCCCTTTGCTCTGTGCTCTTTTAGTCAGTTATTCTAAACCACATCCAGCTCTCCTTGGAGAACAGAGGAGATGGGAAAATAGGACAAGCTAGGCCATAAACTAAGCCCAGATTCTCATGCATCATTGCTTTAGTGACATGCCTGCACTGCTTATTTGCACATCACACCACTCTCCTCTTAGCTCTGTGACGAGGCAAGGCATAATACTGCTGGGATATGCTCCTGCTCGGAGAAGACAGGCACGTACGCAGACTGTGTACAGGGGAGTCCTTCCCTAGTTGCACTGTTTACTCATAGACAGTAACCCAGCCACGCTGCAGCTGCAACTCAGACATTACACGCAGTACACGACCAGATGTGTCATTAACCATTACAAAAAGCTCCAGGTCTTCCCCACCTACACTTGGCTTGAAATCCTTGAGAAAAATAACTCCCTGAAATTATATGCCAGGTAAGCACTTGAAGCAAGTAGAAACAGGATAAGCCAGACAAGACCATACTTTGCACAGAAAGAAAAAAAAGCCCATATACCATGAACCATGATTACTCAGATTTAGTAATCTACACCTGCCTATATAGGCGTGTAGAAAATGATTTTGACAACTGACAGACCTATATGCTGTCCCAAGCTGGACATAATGGAAAGCATCGATCTTCATCAGAAGACTCTGTGATAATGGATAGATATTTACTGTTAGAATCCAGTAGGTTTACAGTGAAATTTTATTGAACTTTCAAGCTGTACACAAATGGGATATAGAAAATAAATTTCAACACAAACACCCCACATCTATGTATTTTATGCTATACTTAATCCCCGGTCACTTTTACACAAACTGATCCAAGCTGTGACTTTTTAGAAGCCTCTCTAGCAAAAGACCATCTTTCCATAAACTGCAACACTGCTGCCTGTTACGCTCTGACAGGTATGCAGCTTCTGGACAAGGACACAATTGAAAAAAGAAAGGGAGAGGACAATGTTTCTGTGACTCAGACAGCCTCCTCTTATCTCCTTTCCAAAAGCACACACATTCCAAGGGAGCTCTGCATGCATAAGAGATCAATTTCTCATCCCATTGATGTTAAACAGAACTAAGGGGGCAAGTCTTGACTTAGAGTGCAGCTGTACCCAGCTGTACGTTAATTCTTGCCCTCCCTAACTGACATTTAAGTGAAGATGCTCACAAGCATGCCAGGCTAGTAACAGTAGAGCTTTCTTTGAGGTTTCCATACCCGGCTCCCCTATTCGTGAGACATCTCTTGCCCATCCGTCTTTCTGAAACCATAATACAAGTTCTCAATGCACAGAAAACAGCCTCACACCAATCCGGTATCACTCTGCAAATAAAAGCAGGATGCAGCACCAAACTGTTTGTCCTGTTCCTACCATAGGGTGAGGTAATTGATTCCACAGAGCATTCACAACCTGCAGGCACATTCTTTTATCTCTACACCACATCAGTGCAGCTTGTTACACTGTAGGCAGACCTCCCACTAGTTTGCGAGGAGTGCAAGCAAATATGCTGAAGGATTGACTTGGACAGGCACTACCCAGGTTTTCATGTGTTTTAGAAGCTCTGATCCCAAGAGAGAATTCTCACCCTCTACTCACTCAAAGAGTACTTTGCCTGGCTAGGCTCGTCACCTCTGTGTTCCTCTGATATACTGGCAACAGATTTTAACAGAAAGAAACTTCATTTTCTCACAGATTAACTTCTTACGTTGTAAAGTCAGAGGCACGAGCTATCTGCTGCCATTCTGTCCCCTCAGTTAGGACAAAAGACGTGGGAAAACTCTGTTACAAAGTATTTTCTTCATTCTCTCCTTCCCCCCCCCCTCCCCCCCCACTGGAGAGCAGCACACACGTTGCAGAGTGTACTGCCTGCTCCCCGAACTTGCTCAAAGCTCAACATAAGAAAAGCTACTGCAAAATGGAGCAACTTTCTCTGCTGCTCTCCCACCTGACTGCCTGGCTGGACGCCAGCGTGACATCACTGGGCATCAGGCTTTCATGGAATGGGTCCAAAGCACTGAAAAAGGGTTAAAGCTTGCGCTTTCTGTGCTCCTAAGAAGCATGCATCTCAAGTAGCTTGGATCTTTTTCCAGGCAGTCCTATTATTCGGGGTGGGGGGTGGGGAAGGCTTCCTAAAGGCTCTCCTGACAAGTCATTGCTATTATTAGAGCAAGGCATAATGCCTCTGCTCCTGGCAAGTACTTGCTGGAGATGCAGGATTGAGGTTTGTTGTTTTAATTTCCTAAAAGTCAGAAATGATCATGCAAACATGCTAAATTTTCAATTAATTAGCTTGTGGAAATAACTGACTTAAATTGGCAAGGCTGTTTACCAGAGGTCTTTGCTAGCATGTCCCAGTCTGCTAGAGGCTACGCAAACATAAGGCACCTTCGCCTTGGGATGTTTGTAAGCAAGAAGCACTTACAGAGCAGAAGGCATAAGCACCCGGACTATGTATTTCATTGATAGGCTGGTGATCAACGTTATTGTAAACAGTGAAGGAAAGCATTTCCACTAAAACCAAAACACAACGGAAGACAAAGCCCAGGAGGCTGAACTTTGTACAGCTTACCTTTTGTACATCATAGTGAAGTCCACGTATGGCAAACCCTGGAATGTAGTCATACTTCCCAAGTCCTTCCGGATACTGGGAAAGCAGATAGCAACATCGTAAGAGACATAAGGATTGCTATCAACAAAATTATTTCACCTATTGAGCTGGCTTAGGCCTACCAGTCCTCTCACCTCAGGCATAAACTGACTAAGGAACATATGGATTTCGTTTTGCCCCTTCAACAAAGCAAGGGAGTGGAGAAAGACAAAGGATCAGGAGCCTCCATAATAGTTCCTTTCATTTAAGGGTGACTAACAAAAACTTAACAGATTTGCTCAGGCAGTGAGGAGACTTCTAGTAAGCTTATTCAATGCATGCATTTGGCAAATAGTTGGCACCGCAGAGCCGCTCTAAAAGGAGATGGACATGACTAGAAGAAAACGTGCAGAGCAGACACCCTGTTTGCAAAGGTGGCTATTACTGGACACACTATGCAGTGTAACACACATTAACTTGCACGGGTCAAGTCCTGTACAGCCTCAGTGCTGACCCACACCTCGTTTATCCACCTTGTGTACCACCGAACCAGAAATTCTGTGCGCACGATTTCCATAGTTAGGGAAAACTGAACAGATACTTTAGAATAAGGCTCCTGCTCCATACTTATAAAACCTCAGGAATGTAAAGCATGGTAAATTGTCCGACTGCAAAATCATTCCAGATACAGACAAAACCTTCTGCAATCCAAGACTGCGAAACGTGAAATCTACCTCAGTAAAACGAGTCATTGCCACATGTGCACAACGCTACATTTTACAAGCACGGCTGGGGGTCGCAAAGAGCACTGAGATGTACTGAACAGAAATTCTTAGCACATCATTACCTTGAACTGTTCTATTAGGATGTCTCTGGCAGTGTTGAAAATCATAGAGTGCAGTAAGTTAGAATACTGTGCTAATGTGTAATCGTAGTCAAAGCCATATATCTCAACGTCGCCCAGGCTGATCTCATTGTTAGCGTAGATGGCGGCCGGGTTGAGGAGACTGCAGACTCCTGGCGGAAGCAGATCTAAGAGGAGGGAAAGGGAAAGATTAGAGAAACTGAGCGGAAGACCAAAATTTCAACTTTCCATTCTGGGCCTGGCAGCAGCAGGAAGCACCACACTGCAGCAGCAAAGGAGCACAGTGCTGCAGGCAAAGCCTGCCCCAGTTAGCCCCCACACACAACCCTCCCTGTGAGAAAGGACACTGTGAAACCGCTGGCTGTGTCTGGCGATTGTGCTAACCATTTTAACAGTCAGACTGACCGTCTGTGTCAGGAGGACACAAAACAACATGCTTGGGCTCTGGCCTACCCAATTTTGACCAGCAAATTTCAAGTGTCAAATTTCTAGTTCACAGCAACTGCATTTTCAGCAGGCTCACCGATGGGAAAGGCAGCTGTGATGCATCCACAGGAAACCATGTGCCCCTCACTTCGAGTACGAGCAACACAAACAGGAGAACCCTCCTGCTTGAGGAAAATTGGGAATTCTGAGGTCTGCCTTTTGGCATTTGTTTCCCACAGATGCAGCCAGACTTGATCCCGTGATTCTGTGAATCCTTCAGGTACCGCTGGGGCATTTTTATTTTCATTATAATGGACAGGATAAAACAAAGTTTTGTACAAACACCAACACAAAATGCAAAACTAACAAACAACAAAAACACACAAACAGGGAAGAAAACCACCATTAAGCTATGCTCTTGGAGCGTGTAATGCTGATAGCAGTAAGTTATCTGCTCTCCTCTGATAAGCAGCTGTGGAAACAGCTCAGCTGCACGCTGTTCGTCACTCCAAAACAGGGGTTACTGCTTGCAATTACCACTGCTTGCACACCACTGGCAAAAGGGGGTTTAGTGAGCCAGCAGCTGAACAACCTCGATGTCCTTTTCAGAGCCACTCCGGAGAGCCGAGCACTTCAGCTACACCACAATAGGAGGGGCAGGAACAGACCCTCTCTAGGCTTCCCACTCCACAACAGTTGTCCATTGCAGGACGACAAAAAGCAATAAAAACAGTTCCCTGCAGTAGGTTCCCTACTCACATCCACACGGACGGACAGAGAGGAGGAGGAGACATTTCCTCCCCCACTGGAGACAGGTAATTTTCTCCTTGAATGACAGGAAAAGCACAGACATTTTCCAGATCCTACACAGCATCAGCGGGTGGGTTTTTTTTTTTTTTCCCTTCCTACCTGAACTTTTGGCTTTTAGCAAGAATCCCTGGGTTGGTTCTTTAGTGCTTCCTTGCTATAAAACCAAGTCTCATCTGAATCTAGAACAAAAAAAATATTAGAAAGTGATACCAACCATCCCCATTTTAGACTTTGCCTAAAACGATTACAGAATTTACAAAGGGTGCTTTAGGTAAAAGCCCAACGTACATCTGCAAGCACTAATCCAAAGAGGCGACCAAAGAAACAGGATTTAGACATGGCAACATTAGCTATTTTTCAGGGGAGAGATGCATTACAAAAACACACCCAGCCCTCTCTCCTAGCTCCCTTGCCTACAGCCTTCAAACGTGTTTCACCAGAGGAGGATTACCAGGAGAGAAGGCAGCGTTTGGGGCAGGAGGGCCGACCTCGTGGCTACACAGCGAGGAGAGCCCCGTTTCAGTCACTGCTGGCAGCAAAGTTCCTGGAAGAGGCCGAGGACAGTGGATGCAATCAGAGTGCTTTCCACTGGGACTTTAAACGATAGAGAATGTAAATAAGATTCAGATGATCACAACTTCCATCCTCTCATCATAAATGCTTTCTGCACCATAAACAAACAGACCTCCATTTCCTGCCCTCACCTCCAGATAACTTGTGGGAAGATCTTTTCCTGAATCCACGCTGCCATTTGTAGGCTGTTATTTTCCTTCTTTGCAAGGAAAACAAAATCCTAATCGCACTGCCGTGCGATATGCAGCGCTTTCCCCTCCTAACAAAAGCACACTTTTTAGTGACAAACGCACCCCACTTGCTGCCACCATGCCCCTACAGAGATCGAGCTCTTCCAACATTCGCTGCTTGCTCGAAGATTCACAGCACATTTTGGTAGACCCACTGGATGAAGTCATGCTCCTCCCTGCCCGCCTCCAACGTACAGGGCCCCTGTTGCTTTCCAACAGCCTCCAGGCAGGCTAATTCTCCTCCACTCAGACATTTGGTCACTAACTTAACAGCATGTTCTCACTGACATCATGAAGGCCAAAGAAATGTGCATGTGCTAGCCCAAACGCTTTAGCACACAGCTTCCTGTGTACCAGGTTCCCCACACACGCCTCCTGGAGCACCACGCAGGTATCTGTCTCCTTGCGGCCCTGGGGGCGATGCGAGGGGCAGGGAGCTGCCAGCTCTTCCTCTTCACCCTGCCAGACACCCGGCAGGAGCCACCCTGTGCTCCGTCTTCTCCTCCAGGGCCTGTCCTCATCTCTGGAAATCCCCGCGTTCAAATGACTGCAGGGAAGAACCCACACAGGATTGCTTTCCATGTGACAGCCCTTCCGTGCCTGGCTTAACAAACCACGTTTCCAGGTGTTTGGGTTTTTCTGTTTGTGTATTTATTTTTTTATTATTATTTATTTTTTAAGATTACCAGCTGGGAGGTTACAAATTCTGAGCGCTTCATCAAGCCCTGAGCTGCTGACTCGGACGCGGCAGCTCGGTTCCCACGCGGCACGTAGTCAGCCCGGGATCTTTGCCTCGATTTGTGTGGCAACCGGCGGGTCAAAGCAAACAGACACCCACCAGAGCCCAGCGAGGGGGAAATGCCTTTTTTGTTGTTGTTCCACAACAGCTTTTGCTTTTCCTCTGTAAAGAGGGATCGCTGGGCAGTCACAATAAATTACAGCAAGAAGAAACAAAACGTAGACCGGTTTGGGTTATTAAAAAAGGACAATCCCAGCCACTTCCTCCGCCTGGGTGGGAAGAGGAGCGGCAGGCGGCGTGGCAGCCGTCACTGCCCGCTCAGCACTTCGCCCGGGACGTAGCAGCTCAGGGGGAACTGGCGTGTGCACAGCTGAGCCCGGAGGGGAAAAACCAGCCCTTGCAGCTGACGCAGCCCCCTGGAATCTGCGCACTTGCACAGTTTGCTCCGATGTGCAACTCCAAGGGTTTTAGGGAAGTGTCTGCATATCCCTGCGTACGCACGGCTCGGCACTGTCCAGCTCGCTCCCAGCTACCGGGCACGAGGGAACCAGCAGCAAAGGCAGACCGCGAGGAAGCGTGCTTGGACACGAGCCTTTTTTACAGCAGGGTGTAGGCACAAGGCAAACACACATCTCTGTGGGGCACTGAGCAGCTGCTTCGGTTGCAGTACCTTTGTGGCAGTCTAAGTGCCTCTTCGCAGGCAGTAGCTCTCAGTCCCAACAGGACAGCAGAGAAGGAAACAAACGTGGGTAATTAACTGTGAGCGACAGTCAGAGACTTCAGGACTCCACACGGCCCCTTCTGATCTGAAAAACAACCCGGTCGGAGGTGCCAAACACGTCCTGCATTCTCCTCAGCTCCCAGGGGCACCGCCAGCGCAGCAGGAAGCACTCGCTTTCCCTCAGCCTCAGATCCACGGCATTAGTGAAGAGTAACACATAAAAAAAGCATCTCATGCCATCCTAACCCCGAGGCCTGCAGGACCTTCCCTGTAAGACTGATGAGGAAAAGAGCGACAGCAAAAAGTAGATGGCCGCTGTCCTCCACTCCATGAACAAAAGTTCCCTTTGCTCACGTGGACTTGCTTTCTAGAGACAAACTGCCAGTTTTTCTCCTTTCCATGCACCTCTTTACCCTTCTGAAGTGTTGTTTTGTACCAAGTCACAGCAATTCCTGCAAAGCACTCCAAAAAGCCCAAGGAGACGCCTCAACCAAGGGGACAGGCTTTGCCTAGGCAGCCAGAAGTATTATTTACAGAGCACTAAGTTACAGAAGAACTGCACTAAAAGAGTGCTGAAAATTACTCCGGAGCACTAACTCGAATTCACGCCATTATGCCCAAATACTTTGGGATTTCTCTCCAGTAAAACCTATACAAATCAAATGCAATATTAAAAAAATACTGTTTTATTACAAAATGACATTTTTAAATCTTCACAAAGGCACTAGACAGATGCTCTTTATGCAGTTCTTTACTAGAAAATGTACTTTACGTTAGGGAAAGCTGAACCTGGAAGTTAACTTCCAGTACCGGCTGCTACGTCTCATTCCTGTTCCCAGCGCAGTCCAGTAGGTGCCACGACCTGCAGAACACGCACACTCCCCAAGCGATCCGCGTGGCTCCCCTTATCGCAGAACCAGGCTGCCTCCTGGCTTGGTAGAGATTGAGCCCCTTAAATCTTTGTGCCTGCTCGAGATTAGCAACACAAGCAGAATCAAAACGTGCCGGACCGCAAAAGCCACCTCTCCCCTACGGCAGTCACCAGCGCAGTGACCACGCAGAGCTGCCGTCCTCTCTCTGCACGCTCCTGAAGGCGATGGGCTCACACCGCTGAGCGTGCCTTGCAAAGGCATTTCTCGGTCTGTACAAAGGGAAAACAGCAAGGACTACCTCTGACCTACGCCCTCAGCATTACCAAAACCCAAGCAAATTCTCACCATCTGCACTGCCAACTTCTCGCTGCGTTCAGCGGTTCTCTCATTTAACCACTCAACGCCACGCGGAGGCAAGAAGTTAACAGTTCTTTCAAAAGCTCCTCAGGAAAGCTGATTTATTTTTAGCTACGTTTAAAAGATCTAGGAAAAAACACACATTTCCTCACAGCCAAACCTTCACTTGCTTTCCAGATCCACTGGGTTTCAGGATGGGATGGGATGTTTCCTAGACGGCAGGACTTTGGATGCTGCTTACTAACAGAGACTTATCAGCCTTCCTCGACACTTCGGGTATCATCAAAACACCCCAAGTCCTGGTCAACCCCACCACTGACACACAGCCACCCTTGTCCTGGGGGCACACCAAGTGGGAGCAGCGTTCTCAGACTCTCAGATGCAATGAAGTCTGGCCTCGAGGGTCAGTCTTGCAAAAGGCACGGGGTGGGATGAAAAGAATTGCGTCTCCTGGGCCGACCCATGGGAGGTTTTACCTCAGCAGCACCTTTTTGCCTGGCTTTGGAAGGTGGCATCACTGGGATCTGAACGCCGTACTGATGAATCAAAGGCGTGACAACGTTTTCCAGCCCATAGCCCAGCCACACTCACTTTTACATCAAAGTAAGAAATCAAGAGCAAAAGAGAAGACTGATGATGCCGCATCTGGCACAACTCGGTTGAGTTGCAAAAGCCACAATTAAACCCAACTCGGGCCAGCTTTGTTCATGCCTCTTCTTCACAGGACCTGAGTAACAGCACAGTCCTGAAATTTTGGTTTGGGGAGCTGTTACTTAAACAAAGGGCGCCCTTCGTGTTCAACATGAAGGTTTGCAAAGAGACCGCTCGGTAACACACGGGCACCGCCATCCAGCTCCATTTTGCGTTTAACCCTGGAGATGAATTCTGCGTCCGGAGCGGTAACTGCACCGGAACCGGCTGCACCCCAAGGAGCGTAACGGTGTGCCTTCGTGTTTAACGGCACGAAGTCTTTTGTCTGGAGGTTTCAGAGCCTAAGGCGGCGCTTACCGTACACCAGCTTCTTCATCTCGTGGTACCGGGCCCACAGGTAGCTCCTGGTGTCGGCCCCCTCTGCCGCCGCGGGCTGGCTGCCGGCCGCGGGGCCGGGCTCGGCTCCTCGCCGCGCTCTGCCGCCGGCCGCCGGCTCCCGGGGCTGCCCGCGGCCGCAGTCCCCGGAGCCGTGGCTGCTCCCGCGGCGGCAGG
>NC_048904.1:7417266-7482601 GCF_011077185.1 Oxyura jamaicensis
TGTTGGTGAGCGGCCGCGTGAGGCGCCTCCTGCGGCGGGTGCCCGGCAGGCAGCGCTTCGGCGCCTACCGCTTCCTGCCCTTCTTCTTCCTCCTCGGGGGAGCCATGGAGTGGGTCATGATCCACGTCCGCGTCGGCAAGGAGACGTTCTGTGAGTGCTGCTCCGCCCGCGGGGCTCCGAGGGGCGACCCAGCCCCACGGCAGCGCTAAGCCGGGCTCCGAGGTTGGGGCAGGCTCACCGGGGCTGTAGGAATTCAAACGGAGGAGTGGGGTCCTCCGAGATGTGTTTCCTAATGAGGTAATTGAGGCATGGATCACCTCTGAGCTGACAGCAGCGCGTCCCCAGCAGTTCAGACACGTCGGTTGTGTGGCTCGCTCCTCGCCAGGAAGCCCTGACAGAAACCTCCGTGTCCTTCAGAGCACGGATTTGAGCATTCCAGCTCCGTGTTATGTGAGAATACTCCCATTTTCGTGGGAGGTCTCTCTGAGTTCCCTGTAGAACAGAACAGCCAAACACAATGCCCACAGCTCACTGCCACCAAAACTGCTCCCAAGGCATGGGTGTGCTCAGGTTTTCCATCTAACCCTTCTGAGGCACACCTGTGCAGCAGTAAAGGCAGGTAAGAAACTAAAGCACATCATCTGCGTGGCAGCTGTTACACGTCAGCCCAAGCCCCGTTCATTTTTCTCTGAAAAAAATGCTGTGCCTAAATGATTCCAGAATACAGTAACAGTGCTGGTCCATAATCTGTGCAAGGTAACAATGTACAAGACTGGTCAGTGGGAGTTTTTATTTGGTGATGGATATTTAGGGGTGATCAGTGTGGGGAAGGCAGGCAGAACAGCTAGGAAGATCATCAGCATGAGTAGATATCTCTGTTTTGAGAAATAGCTACAATACTGAGGCCATGCTGAGTCCTCAGGCATTGGAATTTGTCCCTGTAATTTAATTTCCTTTTAGTTTCAGCTAGTTTGGGCACTTATGGTTTCAATTATCCTCATGAGAAAGTAGAAAAATGACTGTATCGCTCTGGAAACTTAGTTTTCATAGAAAAACATTTAATCAGACTGAGGGGAAGAACTTTAGCCTGGATGGGAGGGAAATGAGCTATTTTTAAGTGGTAATAAGGATTCACATTGTTTCCAGTTGCCTGTTGATGTCTGTAAGAGGAAATTGGATTGAACAATTTGAGACGACAGGATTCATTCATTTAACACCATCTTGCTGTTGAATAATGCTAATAATTTTTATTTTTTTTTTTGCCACAGATGATGTTTACCGCAGGAAACGATCTGAAAGGCAGTACAAGGCAAGGATGGACAAAAGTGAATTTTAGCTGGAAGGCTTCAAGGGGAACATGCTGACAGCTTCAGTCATCAAAGAAGCATTGCTGCCATGTTGGTAGGGGCAAAATTTTGTCTCTGCAACACAAACTGTAGTCCGCAAGTTTGTGAGGTATGCTCTCAGATGGTTTTGGCAGATTATTCCACATCTGCTTCTTACCGTGAACGTTTTGTGTCTAAACTGAATACAGCAGAGAGAAGTTCATTGTGTTTAGACCTTTGCCACCTATTTAAATTTTTTTTTCAATACTTTTAAATAAACTAAACTGAATAAACAGTCTGGCTACAGCTTTTCTTTGCCTGATGAAATGCCGTTGTTGTGACAGCACCACTGAGAGAGAACTGAGTTACATACTGCATACATTCATTTTTAATTAGTTTGCTTTGTACTGATGGAAGCTGCTCTCATGTCTGATTTTTCTTTCCAGTGTAGCGAAATTTTAAGTAGATAAAATAAGACAGAGCTCAGTGCTTGCTTACTCTGCCCCCACTCCTTGCAAAGTCATGTGTGCATTTAGGCTCCCCTGGGTACATGCACAGTACCTGGGGTGGTGACTAACGATGGAGCAAGGGCTGAGGGGAAGAAAAAGCTGATGCTTTACCTGTTAAGAAGTACAGGTTTAGAGGAATATACCACAGCAGCCATAGCACCTGAATTCTTGCTGCAGGAGGCATGCTTCCCACAGGAGAGGAGAGCTTACAGCATTCCAGGACTGCTTTTTCAGTTTTCTTTTACTCCCTGTCATAGCAACGCTAAACCTCATGAGCGTGGAGCATGTCAGAGACTAGGCTTTAGTGTGACTCTGGTACGATAATTGCATTTATTTCTGATGATTTGTGTATGTGCTGACAGTTCCCCAGGAGGCTGATTCTTAACATCAAAGCACCAGCCTAAAAACAAAACCCAGGAGAGCTCATATACTTAAACGCATTCTTCTGCTAACTCCTCATAGTCTTTTTCCACAGGAGCAAGTTTTCAATTGACATAAGAGACATCTGTTTACACGATCTTACAGTGCGGTTACTCAACTTGCAAGTAGAAGGTACCCACCCAACTTTGTGCTGTGCCTTCAAGGGACTTGATCTGGAGAATTAGTCCTGCCTGAGTTCTCAGGCAAAAAAAAAAAAAAAGAACGGGCAGAGAGCTGTGGCTATGCCCTCCATGCTCTGAGTGGGCAGCAAAGGAAGTACTGGGGGGGCAGGGGGGAATATCTATTTGAGAATAACCTCACGTTTGGCTTTGGTTCTGAGGTAGAGCTCGCAGCCACACACAAGATTGTTTTTGCAGTCATCGATCATTCCACTGCCACAACTCTTGACAGCAGCACCACATAGTGAAACTTTTGAAAATTGTTGCGCTTTAGCTCCATCTGCCTTTGCTCTCAGAGCCTTTTGGAACTCTGTCCTGCTGGTTCTTGGTTTCCATTTGTTGTTTTAAGAAGCCTTGTGCCCTAGTTTCTTCTCAGCACTCAGCCTGGTGCGAACGCTTCTCCCTTTGGCTTCCCATAGCACTCCCATAATAGCAGGGGTGTTTCACAGACCTCAGCGAATCAAGGCCTGTTTTTCCATGTCAGAGCTCTTATTTTGTGGCATTGTTTCCCATTTGCAGCTGAGAGCACCAGGCACGTCTGGAACTTAGCTTAAGGAGTCTCCAGTTAAGTTTAAAAAGCAAGGCAGGACTGCCAGTTACTTACGAGGAGCTTGGTGTCACTGATCTTCGCGACCGCTGCAGGAGTAAAATCCTTGAGTTGGATCACACCATTTCAGCCACGAGGCAACAGATCTGCGATGCCAGGAGATGAAACTTGACCTTCATTGCTCCGGAACTGCATTCCCAGCTCCACAATGCTTGCTAGCACCGATCCTTCTGCACTCTCCAGTTTTGCCCATCTCTAACACTGGAAACGGAGTAGCTGGAGCACCCTGGTCCCAGCCCATTCCCATAGCGGGCACACGTGGGGATTTAGGATCAGTTTTAATCTACACTCATTCTTCAACCCTCCATAGCTCAGGCCAGCACTAGGAACAGCAATGTTTCTGTTCGATGCTGCAGGAGCAGCCAGGAACAGAGCTTTCAGTTTAAGTACTGCTGAGCCCCTGCCAGTTCTGGAGTTGAGCACGTCTCTTCAGTCCTCAGGGAGTTCACTTGGTGTCAGGTCAACATCTACAAACGGCAGCCTCGGGTGTTCCCTTTGCAGCAGCCACAGAGAGAGATTCTGAGAACAAGCAAAGCATTTGTGCTGCAGGCTCTCCAGATTATGCAAGTCAGGCCAATTTAGATGTCAAGCATGGAAAAATTCAATGCGGTAAAGCAGCTGAAAACAGTCCCGTGCAAACAAACCCTGATACTTAGGACTAAGCAATGCTGCCCGCCGCTTCCGCACTAGAGAAGGGACGGGCTCATGCTGACCGAGTGACCTGGGGGAAACCATGGAGCTGTTCATCAGCCCTCCTCCCTCCTGGAACACGCTGCCTGAGGGCTGTGGAGTCTTTTTCTCTGGAGACGTTCAAAACCCACCTGGACGCGTTCCTTTGGGACCTGATCTGGGTGTTCCTGCTCCAGCAGCGGGACTGGACTAGGTCATCTTTCAAGGCCTCTTCCAATCCCTCACATTCTGTGATTCTGTGACTTCCTGAGGAGTTTCCTTAAATCCTTATTGGGTGCTTGTGCTTGGCACAAAGCATGAGGATTATTTATAGTCCTCCCTAAATCATCTGATAGAAAATTAACTTGGGCACTCCCTGTGGAGATGGCTGCAGACCTCATGACCACCCATCACCACTTTTTGTCCCAGGCTGCAGAGCACCCTGAGCTTACCCAGAGCCAAGCCCAACCACTCACTGGTGCTGCTGCAGAACCCTGGGGTTTCGCCTCCATTTGTTTTCACATTTCTCCTGCTCTCTCCTTTACTGGAAGTTAAGCTGTGGGGCTAGACTTCTGCACTGGATTGCTGGAGGAGTTTCTCCAAGGAATGCCAGAGACTGGGAATCTCTTCACCCAGGACCACCAGATCCTCATACACTCCAGTAGCTGGGTTTTGGGTTTGGTTTGTTTGTGTGACAAGTCAAATTAGGCTTGCTGGTAAATGCAGCAAGCAAAAAGAATACAAACATTATTAATCAGAATATTTCACGTGCCAATGAAACAGATCCCATTTCTTGATGTTAGAAGTATTCAAGCATTTTAAAAATACTGCTCCCATTTAGTGCCCTTGCTGCCGATAGAGGGCTACATATATCTACAGCTGATGTTCAGCATCTCAGATTGAGCAAATAAAATGTGAGCAATGATTAGAATTCGTCTCAGTGCAACTGCACCATCAGGTTTTAGAAGGGTGGAAGTTCTGTAAAGCTGGCAGCCTGCATGAGAGGCTGTGTTTATCCCCTGGGTCCAAGCCATTAATGCACGTTAATTAAATATAACGGTATCTGTTCTGGTTGCTTAAATAGCTTTGTGAATCATGTCAGAGGCACCTCAAGATACACGAGGTCACTATCACTTATTTTTTCTTGCAATTGGTGTTATTAAAGATTTCCATCTTGTTTTGTAATTTTACTGGGTAAAAGATGCCTTTTGCACATTATTTTTTTCATTTCCTTCATTATCCAGCTACATAAAAGACAGTCCTGAACCAGGTTAGCTTCCAGCATGAAAATAAGGCTTGCTGTTTATTTTCAAAGCAACTACTGTGGAGGCAACTGGAACTGGCTGAATCTTATCACCTCTGCTCAGATGGTTCCCAGTCCACCACATATTTTTTTTAAAGCTTACTACGGTTCGTTCATCCTGCTTCTAGCTCCCCGCCCCCAACTTCACTGTTCTTGTCCCCTACCAGACATGCCTTGCAACACACAGGATGATATACCAAGGATTCTTTACCCACATACATCCATGCACATACCACGGACTCCATAAAATCTGGATCAGCAACTGCCAGAATTACTTGAAATAAAATCCTAACAAAAGTCTTGATGGGACACTCAAACCTGTTTAATCCAAAACACTTTGCAAACTATTTTTATTCAAATTAAAAAGACTCAAGTAAACAAAGTGATGGTACATACATGTTATACACCTGGTTATCAGCTTAACCTTCAGGAGTACAAGGTCTAATGAAAAGCCAAGCATGGATTAACCAGGTCTGAAAACATATGCTGAAAAAAAGTCACCAACATCAACTTTTTTTTTTTTTTTTTTTTTTTTTTTTTATAAAAAAAATATATTTTCTCATGGAAGGGGACTGAGGAAGAGAACAAATAATTATTAGTCATCTTCAACTGGTTTATGAAAATACCGGTCCTAGATTAATCTATTTTCCACCCTCTCAGAAGAAAGAGAAGTTATTCTTTTGGACTGAGTTGCAGTAACCATGTTCCTGCCAACATTTTTTTTTCCAATTAGTGTCACCTTCCCACTTATTTAATGCAACCCAAAATTATAATTTTTCTACAATCAAGTACATGAAAGCATTTACTTTTAAGCAAATAGCTTTGCAGTCCAAAAGGTTGGTTAGTTACAAGGACAGTTAAGTCTTTAGCAGAAGGCAGTCACAACCCTGAAATTTGGCAAGAGGAGTCTATACACACCTTACTTTGCTAAAAAACTAAACCAAAAACCCTCCGAGGGCTGCAATGTGGGTACTCTATTTCTCCGATGTACTAGGTATGTTGAAGTTATGCATACAGTACTATTATAAAGTTACGTTTGTGTGTCCAATTTCAAATTTTGCATTGCAAAACTTTCGTTAACACGAATCAATACACTTAGAGCATAGAAAAACGTCTTATAATGCCCAATCATCAACAGAATGTGTGCGAATTTAAAAGCATCAAGTTACTCCACTAACAAAAGAATTCAGCTTCTCCTCTAACTTACCTTCCAAGACCTGAACTGGTTCAAAGTTCTGGCCCCTCACAGCTGCAGACTGAATTGCAGGGGGAAGCAGCTTTGCCTTCTCTGCTCAGCGTCACAGGACCCCCAGAACAGGTCATGGCATCACCTCCCACGGGCATGCCCAGCACAGGTATGCCGTTACCGATTTAGGATCATAATGGCCTTGGCTACACAATTAAATAACCGGACAGGATTGGACAACACTAGCAGTCAAGACAGCCTTGTCCTGTCTGCACTAGCACTTCCACGATCACTGTGGCCCATTCAGCTGCCTCGATATTGACTTGAAATGTGATTTTGCTCTAGCGTCAACGCACACCTTACCTTGAGCTTCTTTCAAAGAGATCTTCCCTGTTCACATCCAAGTGAGATTTCTGCTGGAAGCGGCTAGCACACACAAGCACAGGTACACACATTCCTCTAGGATGTAAACTATGACTAACTTCACATTCCATTGTACCAATCTGTAAATACTTTGTTTTCTATTTTTTTTCTTTTATATAAAAACAATGGCATCAGATTCTCAGCAATAAAGTATAAGAAAGATGAATCCTTGACTACAGTTAACCAATTATGAAATAGCCTTTCAAACAAAGGAAACATATGCAAAAATCCGTGTATTTGATCAACTTAATATAACAAACACAACTTAATATAACAAAATTAATCAATATATCAATATTGATATGTTGACATATCAATATTGATATAATTATCAATATAACAAAATTAATCAACTTAATATAACAAAAAGTGAAATATGCTTATTAAAAGTGTCCTTATATAAAAATGGTCTTGCAATGTACAGTAAAATGCAATACAAATTATCATTGGTTATCTCTCCCCACCCAGTAACTAAAACAGCTATTGTTCCACAAAACTCCTTATATGCCGGTATCAAAGAAAGAAGCAATAACGCAACTAAACATTTTCTATATTGTATGCCTGACGGATATTGAGGGTGTCTCGTAGCATCAGGTCTCGAAGACGCCATAACGCATCGGCCATGGTGGTATGAGCCCCTTTACTTTTCAACCAGTGTGACGGGAGACGGCTCTCTTGTTCTTTTGACAAGTGGATATCTCGCCTTCGTGCTGAAAGGTTAAGGAACAGCCCAATTACCTACTGACTTTGATAAGTTTGCCTTGCCTTTGATACTCACCACAATTTTTCAGGAAAGAAGGAGAGTGTAACTCCACAGTATTTCTTTTACCCCCAGTATTTGAACCCATACAACTCGTAATTAGATTCATACAGCATCAGTGGAATTAGCCTACTAATAACACACAGTCACAGTCTGTCAGTTTAACAATTACTTGCATGTGTACATTTTATTAAGTAAGCAGCAGATTAATTTAGTGTCTTCCATAAAAGCCAAATGGTTATAAAAAAAGTGTTTCTGACACACAGTGGGATATTTCCATACAAAAGCCTTACCTGCAAGGGTCTGGTCCCACTTGCTGATGCTATTTGATTCAGCACTAAGCCCCTCGATGTATTTCAGATAGGCTTCAGAATGAAGAAGCCTCTGTGTCTTTGGTGGAGGGGAAACAAACATGGGAGTTGAGGGCTGCTGCATGACTGGCTGACTTGCTGGGCTCTGGCCAGGATACGGAGGGGGCGCCTGCTGTCCTGGCGGGCCAAGGATTCCTATCTGCAACAACAAAGCAACGGAGAGGTCACATCTAGGGGAACTGCAGGGAAGCCAGTTCACATCTGTGCATCAGATCATCCTCATACAATGGAGTTTTGTTCGTAACTGAAAGCACAAAGAAAATTTCACTCGAAGACAGCCCACTTCGGCCACAGTTACCTGGGAAGGTCACTGAGATGCACAGAGAGAGGATGTATGAACAGACCATATTTAACAGCAAACATGTTCTCATTACTACCTCCATTTCTCCTCTGTCATATTACCCTTAATTGCTATTTTCCTCCTTTTTATTTCATGTTCTCTCACACTTGACCACAAAACCTGTGATGTGCAAGGTGTAGGGTTTAATCTCGCTTTAGGTACCTCTACAACATCTAATACAAATCCACCCTGATCCCTAGAAGATTAGGATGCTTCCACCATAAAAAAACTAACTGCAGTCAGGCTAACATCACACTCACATAGAAATCCCTGACACACAGGAAAACCCCAACTGTTGTGGTTAACCAGCAGTTCTCAGAACTCTTAACAGAGATGACCTATGGTCTGGAATAACTCAGTGTCACGGCACAGAAACTCTACTCAGCTTCTGAGTTTCTTTATACCCCCTGGCCAAAATCATGGTTCTCTTTATAATGCAAATGTTTACCCAATACAATTTCAAGTGTGCTGAACGTTTCATCTGTATTCATCGGTACCACATTGAGAAGGAACATCTGATCATCACTGGCATCCAAACCCCCAGGTTCTGAACTGCCAATGAGCATCTGCTTTGCTGGTTTGTGAAATAGGGGAGCAAGCGAAACAGCTTTTACCCACTTAGCTGAGAAATGGCTGAGAAAGTGCAAAAGCAGCCCCACCGCATCAACAAAGCATGCAAAACCTAAATTATCACCAGTGTAACAGTGTGTTAAAATTACTTGTATTAGCTCAGAAGAAAGAAAAAAAAAAGCACAGCCTTGCTTATAATGCAGGGCTTATCCCACTAGGCAGAACCTGATTAGTGTAATAAAACTTCAACCAAGAAATACAAACTTATATTCTGAGTGCAAGATATTAACTGGTTCTAAATACAGCAGCGTACATTTGGAATTTATGTTCTCCCCGGGAAAGGCTATGTGCATTCATTACATGTCTTAACTGAGATCCCATTTAAATGCTAATTCAAAGCCTTAGAGCCTCATAAATAATGCAAAAATGACTCACCTGCTGTCCAAACGGACTTGCTCCGGGTGCTGGAGTGCCTACCATGGGGGATACATTTTGGCCTATAACACCTATATTCCAAAATATAAAACAATTAGTCTTATTTCAGAGCAGTGAGAAATATCTATTTGGTCTTCTATAATCAAATTTATACTTGGATATCATTGCTTAAATCTATTTTAAAAAACACTTAAATATCCCACTCTCCCCCAGTTAAAAAAAAATAGAAATTTCTGAATGAAGGAAAAAAAAAGACAACTACTCAACATTAATACGTGGCCCCTTGAATCCATTTAATTAAAGAAAATTATTTTTTTTTCCATATTACTTAGGGATCGCCTAACTACATCCTTTTGTTTATAATGTGCACCTTTGGCTGAACAGAAACTTCCTGGAATCCTTAAAAACAAACAGACAAAAAGGAACAATAAAAAAGGAAAAACTGTTCTGCTTTAGTAACATTTCCTTGTGTTCAATTTTATAAAACACATTCACAGTAGGAAGAAAGCCAAGACATCCCCAAAATTCTGTAATATCTCACTAATATAAAACACCACTTGCAGGTTAAGCTTAAATAGCCCTATATATATGAAATTGCTAACAGTTGGAGGAAAAAAAGGTCCTGTTAGTTGTTTTTTTTTTTTTTTTTCCTAGCTATATGAAGAGGCACAGAATATAGCAGATACCGCCCACATACAAATCTGAATGAGTCGTGCATGCAGTTCCTGCTATTTTCTATACAGATGCTTTGGTCAAAAAAAAAAAAAAAGAAAAAGAAAAACCCCAAAACAAAACCCACAACCAAACAAAAATAAATCAAACAACAACAATTAAAAAAAAAGTTACATATGTTGTTGCTTTTCTTTCTCTTCATGCCATTTTACACAGTCATTCATTTGAAAGGCTGCACAGTAATTATGCTCTTCGCAAGGGTTTAATTTGCGTGCGGATTTCCGTACCAGTGATCAGAAGATGTGTCACTGCATTTTGCACACTAAAGCACGTATCTAATCAGTTTTCCGTTTGATTACAGCCTCCATGTTAAAGGCATCTGTACTAACAGCAAGTCAGAAGTTGGGAAAAACACTGATGAGGCAAGCTGTGGAATATGGTATAGATTTTTTTTCGGTACAAAGCAGATAGGTTTGGAGGAGGGCACCTTCCCCTTCCCAGTGTTAGGGCTTCATTGACCCTTAGCCCACCCACCCGATTTAGCACCACTCCCGGGCATTATATATTTTTTTTCCTTAGCCAAGTTCTCTCAGTTTTATCCATTGTACACACAGCCCGTTTCTCCAGTTGGAAACATTCTTCAAAGAAATGCATTGTCCTGGGTTCACCTCCCAAACATTTGTATGCTGTTGTTGTGTGCTTCAGTGTCACTGTCCTGCTGAGTCGGAGGCAAGCTCATGCTGTTTTCCTACTCCCTCTACATGACATTATGGTGAATCTTACACATCAGCAGTGATGCAAACTGCACGCCTAACACCGATGGATTTTAAAAAAAAAGGCAAGCAAGCAAACAACAACAAATCACCACAACAATTTACATGAAGTCCCAACAGAGCTTCTGATAAACACAGTTGCAAATGGGGTAGGAGAGACAAATGAGACCGCTTTTGTCCACAGCTTGTTCAAACAGCTGAACATATCGGATGCATGTCTTTTAAACAGCCACGAGTTATCAGGGGTAAGAACTGAAAAAAAATCCACAGAAAACAGGACGAGAGGGCAGATGAACATCTTTCCCCCTGCACTGAAAAAGAGTTCAGTAAGGAAGGAGAGCAATAAATTTCATTTCAAATTTCATTTGAAAGCCATTGATTTCACTTGAATAAGGGAGGGAGTGGAAGGATGCTGTTCAAATGGAATGAGGATATGAACTGGCCAATTTCCATTTTTCAAACTTCTGATAAGCTCGTGAACAGTTGTTTTGTTGTTGTTGTTGTGTTGTTTTGTTGTTGTTCATTTGTTTTTTTTTTAACTGGAGCAGAACCACGGCTGGAGCAGCACCACATGTCGCCAGTAACCTGTTTGCTGCTGGCGCACTGGGCGTGTTGTGCCAGCGTGCACGCTCTGCATGCACCCCGTACGCTCAGCGGTACGCTGCGCACGCTGCGGCTGCAAACCTGCCGTGTTCAGACACAATCAACCAGTTACGCAATGACCAAAACAAGCTGCAGATAATTTCTGTAACAACTGCTTAAACGGCAAGTACATGAAAATGAAACAAGGAGCGAATGAGGATGACATTCTTACCGGGTGGTGGGATGCCTGGGATGCCTGGCATACCTGGCGGAAGTTGGTGGGGTGGGGGCACCCCTGGGTGAAGTGGCTGCATGCTGCCCATGCTAACAATGCCATCAACTGGGCCCTGCAAAGGTGGCAGCACCGGTGGATAGCCACTTATCATGCCTTGAAGGACACAACAAATTTCAAACATGCATCAATAACATGCAATATGATCTACACAGTAAGACATGCACTATCCACAAAAAAAAAAGCACCTTTAGTACAGCAAGACGATACTACAATTAGTATCTTGCAAAAATGAACAAAAATAAAAATAAAGTTATAAATATGAAATGCTACACTTTTGATGAATTAGTATTTAGTGTATCTGTATGTTTCTCATGGGGCAATAAATGCTGAATATCGAGACATGTTAACACAAGGAGTAAATTCAGCCGCAATTAAATGTTACTAACGCAAGCGATTTTAACACAGCTTAAAGCTCTGCCATCTGCATACAGATTACGACCACAGCGCTAACTACACAAGCTTCACCAGCAGCCCTACATCATGGGCTACCCTGGAGACCAAACCTGACTGGAAAAAGTTAACATCTATACATGTTTATGCAGTGCATATGCAAAATTAACTTTTAGAAGGCTTGAACATTCACATACTTAAAACTAAAGGTAGTGGCATGTGTGGTTTTTATTAAACCATCTTCAGCATGAATTTAAGAAATAATTAAAACTTTAAACCTGACAGCACTGGATATGCTTGCTGGGCTGCAGTGACTTACTTTCTCCACACCTGACTGCAGGAAAAGGCTCTACAAGGAGCACATACGGTCCCTCACTGGATTTCATTCTCAATGTTTTCAAAGTGTCTTAACGGGGAAAACAAAGATGCAACCGAGATGATATTGTGCTGCTCAAAATGTCAGTTTCCTGCACGTGGGGAAGAGGACAGTTTGTCCTGGCTTGGGCTCACGTTTGTCGCTGTCTGTTAAGCGAACCTACACAAAGCATCTGCACCGTAGCAGGCCCTAGAACTTAACTTGCCTATTTTCTTGCTTATTTTCTATGCTTTTAATGAATGTGTTGTCAGAGAACCAAGGAAGGGTGTTGGAAAGACAATGGAAAGATGATAGGGGACAGAAGCAGGTCGTGAGATAAAAGGTAAGTTTAGAAATGTAAAATTGCTGGGGTTTCTGTAACCTGTTCCAAGAAACCACTTACTGAATCTTTGCCACACTCCAAGTTACTCATAAAAGAAACTTTCAGAACAGAGATTTCTGGAATAAAACTGGCCAGAAACTCAACGTCAGCTCTGCCTGAACATTTTCTCAGCAAAACTGTTGTGAGCTCAGGATCGTAACACCTTAAGCAGCTCCAACACACAAGCTGAATTTGTCACCTGCTCAGGAGAGTTACAAAGGCAAGGAACCTGAAATTCCAAAGCTTTACATTGAGCAAAGAACTGAACTTTGTAAAACTTTCATTTTCTTCTGAATACACAGGACACCTTCATCAGCACTTACTGAATAGCTCTTTGGTACCTATTTCAAATCTCTAGAAATTATCTGTACCTCTTTATCAACAAGGTGAAATTCGTATTCCTGATGGGAGAAGTAAAAGAGAAAAATAACAGAACTATCCCTTGAATAACAGGCTTTCACTGTAGCTACTGCCTGGTACTTCCCCTGCACCCCAAGCAGCAATCACATCTTCAGTTCACTTGCAAACAATTCTGAAGCTTTTAAAGGAAAACAAACAAATAAACAAACAAACAAAAAAAAACCACCACAAAGCAAAACCAAACCTCCAACAAAACAAAACAAGCCCATCCTTGTCAATCACAGAAGCTCATTTCTACATTTCCAAATAAAATGTGTAACAGCTGACTGGAATAGTAACACTGTAGACAGATGTCCATGAGAAGTCGGTTCTTGTAGCTCATCACAAGGTTCTAAGTGCAGCCGTTTTCATACCCCATACGTGACTTACCATTTTGGTTTTAAACTAGTAAACTTGGGCAAACTATTTTCAGCTCCCACAGCTGTGATTTACTCTTTCAACTTACTCTTTCTCCCCCCTCCACTTTTTTTTCTTTACTACAACGATCTAAGTTTAAATAAGCTTTTGTAACACCTGAATTTAAAAGCAACAAGAGCACTGTGAACTAAGAGAAAATATATCTCAAAAAGGTATCCAGTTGTCTTGTAGCTGTGGGCCATAAACAAGTGATGAAGAAGTTCTCTGAAACAGAGAAAAGCAACTGAACGCTTTCAATGGCTTAAAGATGGAGGAGGATGTAAAAAGTCTCAACAGAGTAAGGCACTTCCAAGTAAGACTTGTGGAAACCAAAAGAAGGAAGACTGCATTTTTCAAAACAGGAAAAAAAACAGCAAGAGTTGATAAAGAACCACTTGATCATCCCCTTAATGAAGTATTTCACAATGACAGAGTAAAGAGACCTAACGGGGTGAACTGTAAGATGATGGTCTTGAACAGAAGTATGCTTTTGAGGAGGCTGCCACAGGAAGGAAGGTAACACGTGTAGTTTGCAGAGAGCCCAGCTGTTGGAAAGCTTTTAAGAAAGTGTTAATAAAAGTATTACTGCCTATCAATATCTACCTCCAAAAAAAATGGAAAAGCGACACAATACCAAAAAACAAGAACCAAATCAAGAAAAAACAACCACGAGATGATGACACTTCTATGCATTCTGGATGGAAGTAGATTACTCACAAAGAAGACTAGTGCTGGAGATTTTTTTTTTTGAAATATATGCAAAGATGTGCACACACACACACACACACCAACTGCAAACTGTTCAGAAAAATCATCACTGCAAGACAAAAATCTACAAGGTGTTCAAAGTTTAAAACATAAACAAAAGAACAGCCAAAAGAAATACGCAATTCAGTGTAAACGAATGCTTTGTAACCTGGAGACCATGAACTAAACAAGGAACGTGCCTTCTGTCTAAACATCCATGCAACCTATTTTCTGAAAAATGTTTTAGAGACCATGATGAAAAACACTTCAGGCTGTCAGCTCTAAGCATGGCCACAGCCTGCGAGACATAGAGAAAGAAAAATGACAAAAGAGTAAATGGAATAACTGGAATGCCATAAAGGAAATTTAAAACAAAGAAAACAAAGCCAGAATTAAACAAAAAATAAAAACACCAAACCTCCAAATATTCACTTTTACCTACTCAGCACTATTTTGACCTTGACCGAAGCTACCCAGCTACTGCTAACCAGAAATGGGGGAAGGAGAACAAACTATCGGGTCAGACCTAATTTGTTCTCTCACAGATGTAAGGCTGATTCCCATAAAAGACTCTTCAGATCTGGTCTGGAGATACTTCTGAGCACACTGCCTATGAACTCAAGTCAGACTATGACTGGCAATGAACACAACACCCAGCAACAGGGACCACGTGGAAAAGTTCTCTAAACTGGTCTGAAAATCACCTGATAAAAACCAGTACTGTTGGGATTTTGTACTTGTATCTGCAACGCCACTAGAACCTAGACTACAACACTTACGTCCAACTAGCAATTCTTGTGCTTGGATTTAAAGCCTGGTTTGGATTTGTTTGCCTCTCACCTCCCTGACAATTAAACAAACCCGTCATTTGCCTCCTGCTTTACCACTTCCACTGGTGCCGCATGCACTACAGGAGTATTCAGCTCCCTCCCCTCCTGCCGCAGCAGGACTAAACGTGACCTCGGCAAAGTAGAGCCAATCAACATGACTGCATACAAACAGAACAGGCCTACCGCCCGAGGAGGAGCCTTTCTCTGCGCTTTCAACGTTACGTGGGACCGCCAGCCCACCGCTGAGGCTACGTATAGTCATCATGAAGACAGACTGAAGAGGTCGAGCCTTTTCTTCCGCAAGAACAAAGTGACCCAAGAGAGTGTTCAGAGTTATGAAGGGGGTTGATATAGTGGATGAGGAAAAAATGGTCATAGCTCCTACGTTTTACCTGCAACGGGTGTCAACTGCTGATTGAGCATCCCCATTGGTGTTGGTGGCGGCACCACCCCCATAAGAGCCCCGACAGGAGTGCCTGCCCGGGGGGAGGGATTCTGCTGCTGTGCTGCTCGCTCTCTCTCCTGCTGCTCAGCAACTTTAGCTGCCCGCTCTGTAAAAGTATTTTAGATTTTCAGTTCTGTTTTGTAACCCAGAATTTCAAAATATTATCTGTTCATTAAAAAGGACTAGTCAAACACTGGCATAGTTTAGTCAAATATAAAGTAGAACAGATGAATCTTTGTATACAGCATATGATTTGATTTCATGTGGCTGCAGCTAAGACTTTTAGAGAACCTTGCATGAAAAATAGTCCACAAAGTTTTATCTTTTTTTCTAAAAAAATAAAATAATAATAAAAAATAATAATAATAAAATAAAAATTTAAAAAGTCAAAGAACAAATTGGATAATATAACACCAGTGTTACCAACATGAAGCAGCAGTCCAGCACTAGGCTCAGTCCGCACTAGGAGAACATGGCAAAACGTTCCCTCTTTGACACCACTGGCTCAGCTGAACCAGCCCCAGCCAAGGCCAGCAGCTCTCTCACAGACAGGAATTTTGAGCACCCTGTCTCAGACCTGCCCTAAAGCAAGATGCAAATAGCAGGCAGCAGTGCCAGTGGTGGCCCGTTTCTTCCTGGGCTCCCCACTTCTTTCCTTGTTGTTGCATTTTGGGGGTTTGTTTACTTTTTATTACTGATGCAGCTGGAAAGCGGTGGCAAAGTTGGGAAGCATTTGCAAAGTTTTTCCCTAGTGTAGATAGGCCCTTGGTGTTTGGAACATAACAAGCAGCAGTTTGATGAAGCAAAAATATTTTTCTTTTGCCTCTTTCTGTTGTTTTCCCCATTTTGGTCCCCTCTGAGCTATTTTTTTTTTTTTTTCTGAAGATGTCTAACTCACATTGTGCTGCTCACTGGAGGTCATGTGTGTCCTTTGTACGATGAATCTGGTCATTATCTCAATCAAGTTTCTCACTGTGACTGCAAGAACAAAAGATCTACTGCAGGGGAATCTGACCAGAGGACAATTTTATATTAAGAGAAGGACAAAAGGGTCATGGGAAGAAGAAAGAAAACAAATAAACAAACAAACAAAAAACATCCCCACCCCCAAAAAAAACAACAACAAAAAAACAAGCAAACAAAAAAGAAGATATACCGAATGCCCACTGAAGATGCTTTTAGGGCATGCAAGTTGCTGATTTGTTCACTCTGAACATCGTCTCTTACTGACGCAATGAGGAACAACAAAGGATAAACGAATGCAGCATACATCTCCAGCAAATTTTAACAACAGTGAATGCAGAACTAGAAGTTTTCTTGCAGCTGGTGGAAGATGAAAACTGCCACTAAAACAGCAATCAAGGTCCTCTGTCAAACAAGGCTAAGAAGTTCATCAAGGAGATCAAGTTATGAATGCATCCTGCCAACGTTAGACGCTTTTTCCAGTATATGACTGCAAACATGTATCAGGCATTAGTCTTCTGTAGGACCCATTTGTGCAGCATCTAGCACAGCATCCATACACTGAAAGACCAGTTTTATTTCCCAGACATTTCCCCTCCTTTTCACTCCTGTCATTTCAGGAAGAGATGACGACACACAAACTCCTAAATTTACTACCAGCAACTCATCTGCACAAAATACATGAGACATTTAAAGATAGATCCTGAAGTAGAGAAAGGAGATAATCATCTTAAGACCAGAGCAAGCGTTTAGGGAAAAGATGAAGTACTAGTTCTGACTCTCACCTACTGCTGGCCAGTTTAAAAAAAAAAAAAAAAGTCAGAAGTCAAAAGCAAAAGTTCTGGAGATACCCTGGTGAATGAGAGGTCACTGTTAAGCATTCAGTTCTATCAGACTTCAGACTTGAAGATGGTCCTGATTTAGGACAACACTTGAGCGTTACCTTGTCTGTCCGTGCTGTGGCTGCCACTGAACTAACAGATGGAACAACACCGCCAGAGGGAACCGAGGGGCGTGTCTGAAAGCTCAGCCTTGAACATTCACCTTAATACTCATTGCACCTAACCCCAAATCATTTAGGCTAGGACTTGAGATCATTCAAAAGTCATTTCCAACACATCTCAAGAGACAGGAAAGAGACATCCTGCTTTGAACAAAGCTTTACCTTAGGACAGGCCTTTGCCTCAAACCCCACGTATTACTTTATTTTATTTCAAGGAGTTTCCACAGTGCAGTTAGCCACGTGGGCATTTTCAACACAGCCTGTTCTTTGATTAACTACTGCTAAAACCCAGCTACTACCCTGCGCATATAACAAATGAAATTTTCAGTGGGTCAAAATGAATCAAAAATGCAGACTGCTTTATTGCCAAAACACAGAAAAGCACTTTTCCATTCAAGTGTCAAACCACGCCAGTCCCTGCTTGCTCCCTGGTGAAATGTCCGCACTACAGAGCACGTGAATTTTGACTTGTCATAGGGGAAGAAGTGGAATTTCTCTCCTTTGAAGCACGGTAATGTGTAAACAGTTTGGATGCTTTGTAACCCCATCCCAACCCCTCCAAAACAAATAAAAGTAAGCCTAGTCCTGGGCAGACACCAAGCCGGAAAAACTGCAGTCTGAGACTCAAAAGCTTTGGAAAATTTTAAGGATAAGGAGGGTTAAAATGGAAGCACTCAGAGTATCGTTAACACAGGGGACAGACGCTGTTGCTACTGTTAGGTGACAGTGGAAGTGTGAGCATCACACTGCTCAAGGGATGACATGCTAGCCGTCCTACTGCTCGAGTTAGGCTGCAGGGAGATACTACATGCACCTGCACTGGTGTAATAGGAAACTACAACAGGAAAGAAGTAAGGCCATAGTACTTTCACAACAAAAGAGCATTACCATTTCCCCTCACATTTGCAGAGACAACTCACACGTGATGGTGCTGAACCCTCCAGAATTGCAAAGAGGTACTACTGCGAGTTCAGAAAGGACTGAGGAGGCTGAGGGTGTAAAGCACAAGGCAAACCTCCAGTTTGAGTATCAGAGTGCCCTCTACACTATGAGCATGCAAAAAAGCTCTCATCCTCCCTTTAAAAAGTAACCTTATAACTTAACTGGACAATACGTCTCTAAGGGGTTGAAACTTTCCTATCCAATAAAATTGTAACAGTTGCTTAAAAACTGGGCTTTATATTGGAAATGTTGAGACATTAAGTGAAACAGTAACTCTGGATGTCAAGCTACTCTGTTAGGCTTGGATAGGGTCTGCTGTTAAGGGCCCTGCATTTTGATTTTTGGTCAAATAAAGCTGAAACACAACCAGTAGTATCAGTAGGAAAACGAGAGAGAGAGAGAGAGAGAGAGAGAGAGAGAGAGAGAGAGAGAGAGAGAAAGAGAAAGAGAGAGAGAGAGAGAGAGAGAGAGAGATCTTTTGAAAGTACCTCATCCCTATGAAGTGTTTCTTGGCTTAATTCAGGATATGAAATTTCTCAACAAAATCAGTTACAACAGTTAATACTGACACTGAACAACAGGTCACATTTACGGTATAACAGAGTCTGTATTCCTGATTTTATTCTACCAAAGCTCTTTCAGACTCTCAGTACAGTTAACTGATAAACTTTTTTTCTGCTCTACTATATGCTTTCTTACCTGTTAACACAGCTCTGAAGAGCTTCTTGTCCAGCAGTTCCCTTTCTTGCTGCCCTCTCCACGTCCTCCTACACAGAACCTTTTACAAGCCATTTTTCCAGCTGACTTCCAGCACTAGGGCTTCAAGCCCTTTTACTTCTAATTCTTCCCCATTTCTTTTCTCTTTGTTCATTTTTTTTGTGGCAAAGATATTTAAATTATCAGTTATACACTACATAACTTAAACATGCTCTTTGCTCCTCTTCAGTCATCTCTCAGTATGAACTCCTCTTTAAGGCACGTCCAGAACACAAACATAACTACTTCCTTTTATAAAACTGGTCATCGGAGTAATAACAATGAACATGTTCAACGAGAAAAAAAGTGTAAAAAGAGTTTAGCATTTTAGTTTTTATTTACCTTCATATTCTGCTTTCTTTGTTGCTTCCAAGTTTCTCCATTCAGTTCCTACAAGCCTGCTGAGCTCTCCAAAGGAATAGTCTGGGTGCTGAGCTTTAATCACAGCTCTCATCTCACTGCTAAATAAGATGTAACCACTCATGTTGATCTTCCTTTTCGATCCCTCCTTCTTGGTGCTGCCCTTAACAGACTTGGGAGTGGACTGTGAGAAAAAGCAGTTATGACCACAAGCATACGACAGAGAAGTTTCTTGACATAAAAAAAATCAAAGCTGTAAGAAATTGTATGCAAAAGTATTCCCAAATTCCTCTTGTATATGTCTGTAGAAGGCCCTTTCAACTTTATAGCTCCTAAAGAGAGATTGCATGTCCTACCAATGCACGACAAGCACACATTTACAGAAAGTACACAGGTGAAAAAAAAAAACACAACTACTACAACAAAAACAAAAAGCAAACGACAATGATCTGATGCTTTTTAACTCTTCCAGACATAAAGCCAACCTTATAAAAAAGGCTTCAAAAAGTGTGCAGAAACACAGCACAGAACGATTACTATTAGCTGAAGTCACTCCAAACTAACCAAGAGGACGCGGAAGGGCTGAGTAGCAAGTAAGTGACTGTTTAGAATGCCAAAAGAACAGTCGTAATTGTGCTGCTATCACAGATGTCAGCCATTATGCTGCTCAGAAATATTGCCCACACAAGTTAGGTAGAAGGTTTTATTTGCATCACAGATTTTAGGGAATTACTTTCACATTTATTCCTGGGCCTCTGCAACTCCCACTTCTTTGTCCTCTACCCTCCAGTCTTCTCATTCTTAACTGCTCTCTATTTTGCCTGCCAGACTTTCCTTGCTCTCCAGAGTTCCTCTCCCATTTCAGAAATACCCATTTCTCCCTGAAAAAAAAGCAAAGCCCAATTTTGCTGATCACTATCACCCGCACAACATGCTCACATCCCCACCTGTGTGCTGATGAGCAACAAATACTCTGTTCTGTCCAAGATCTGCTCCTTTGCTCTTCCCACTCTGGCTGCTCCTGTTGAGAGCTCCTTGACATTTCCAGCCACCAATATTTGAACTATTCTGACAACCACTGAAATGCCACCCGTATGTGATGTATGGGAGACCGTAATTCACCCATTCTCTGGCCAATAAGGCCCACAAACGCACCATCATACTGAAACCCTCAAAAGCACTTCCTCATATATTGAGCACTACAAATTTCTCACATCTTAAAGTAAGACTGTTTCCAAATACCTGGGGGGAAGGGGCAGAGAGGAAAGAAAAATATATGCAATTGTTCTCTTCCTATCCTGAAAGTCCTGGCCATACTACTCTGTTTATTTGCTGCTTTAAGCCCAACTGTCCAACGCTCATCTCCCAGCTAAATACAAAGCTTCAGCTACACCAAAGCTTTCTAAAAGTCTTACTCATTAACATAAGCCAGGCAGTGGATAAACTGAGGCATGCTGGTGTGTTATTCCAGGCTTCACTGTACTCATTTTCAAATGGCAATCTACCCTCTGTGTTTTCATCATGAGCCTAAGGACAATATTTGGCTTTTTGGAAGGAAGTCTTCTAGGTTCGTCTCTGTGATGGAGGAAGTGGGAAAAAAACCCACCAAGGTTCTGGTATGACAAACTGCACGTACAACACATCCTAGCTTCTCAGGGAAGCTCACGTTGGCACGTGAAGAATTCTCAATTTGGAAACAGGTAAATCCAACTATACCTGTGGCCACGTAACACAGAGGCCTGCTCGTTGGTTTGAAAGGGAAAACAAGACTTTGAGAATTTTTATGAAAACTGAACTCAGATTTCTTATTTTTCCATTATTTTACATCTCTGATAAGACAATTTTTAACATAATCTTATCCATTTGAGGCAGATAACTGCATAATAGATTAGATGTGTTATGAGAAGAAATAAACCAGGACCCTCTTCAATGCCTTTTCTCAGCCATATTGCTAAAGCCAAAAAAAAAGTTCCACATCTTTTTCTTTCTTAGGTTCTACTTCCTGATTTACAGCAAACTGCAGCAGGAGAGTATCATCCACCTATTTGTCAAGCCCCACATCACCACGTATTCAATTGTCTCGTCTCCTTTTATTCCTTTTATTCTCAGGTGCAGTAAATGCTTCTTTTGTTATCAGGAAAAAAGGGTAAAAATAACTTAGGAGTTTTAATAATAGATAAAATTGCATACATTTAAGAGAACACAAAGCAAACACATGCTTTTTACAGGGAGCTCTGTTTAAAATGACACTTTTCAAAGGGGGCATAAATAGAACAGTTATGCTAGGCTGAAGAAGACAGTTTCTTTCTGTGCTATGTGTTAGTTATTTCTCTGTCAAAGTTAAATTGTGCTTTGAATGCCAGCTCAGACACAACATGCCTCTTCTTTCCAAATCAGCAGCATGAGGAATCTGCAAGGGGGTACTTGTGAATCATCCTTCACCTCTTAGAATACGCTGCTATTGATTCTTTCCATTTTTTTCTTATTTTTTTTTCCACTTCAATTTCTAGATTTCAGAGTTCATATCTGCCTGAAGGTATGTATATACACACACTATGGATATTTCATTGAGTCTGGTTTCTCAGCAGTTACCCTGAAAGTTTGTTTGTTTTTTTGTGACACCCAAAGACAGTTATTTCTATCCAGTGGTCACATTCTTTCCTCAATTGCCAATGAAGCTATCACTTTACAGTCCTTATAACACAGCAGAAGCGCATACTGCTGGTTACAAACATGTCCCAAACTCCCTCTTGTTCCCAGCAGGCCATTCCCACTGCCTCCTTAGTTTGCTGGCATTAACTTGGATGTGAGAATGTGATGAGACAGATAAAACAATTTAATTCAGTTGCCAACAAACATTTTTGGTTAGGTGAACTTCCAGCTAAAGCAGTCCCCCACCCTGCTTCAATACTCATATATTACAGCCAGGGTTTGTGTGAGAGATGCAGCAAGAGAGGGGGGGGACAAAGCGCTCCATTTAAGGGGCAGCAACAACTCTTGCCATGTTCAAGCATCATATACCCACATGCTTTCTCATTTACTACTCATCCATTTATCAGGAATTTAATTTCAAAGTTTCTATGATGCACAGGAAGACACATTAAAAGTTCTCACTTTTTTCCTCTCTCAAGTTCTGATATCCAAGTGTGAACAGTAACAATAAAACTAAAAGTGATTTTCCTCCTTCAAGAATGTGTAGCATTTTCTGAATAAACAGGTGTCAAAACTCTAGCACCCAAATCTAGCTTCTTTCAAAATTTAAGGGAAAGCTTAAAAAATGAATGCTAGGTAACTTCTAAATTACAGTTAAACCCTCACATCCTGACCTTATATTTAATATAAGGGCCTATTATTTCTTTTAAAAGTGTCACAGAAAACCTACTAATGAGAAACAACATTGACATATACAGAAACATGCCCTACCGGATTTTCCTAAGCCGAATGATATTTCTTTTAAAATATTTTAATAGACTTAAACATTACAACATGGATATTATTTTGGATATGCTAAAACTGTTCTGTATAATTTCTCCACAGACCAGTAAACTGAATTATAAATATGTTCTGTGATAAAACATTACTTTTTTTTTTTATTTGCGTTGAGGAAAAAATGAGGAATACAGAGGTTTAAAGCTCTCTCAAAGATTTTTACCTGTGGTGGAGTATAAGGCATTATATCCAATTCACTAGCTAATGGGGTCTGAAGCTGAGGCATAGAAGGTGTTTCAGTAATGTCACCTTCCTCTTCTCCCATCTCTTCTATGTCCTCATCACCTCCTTCCAACTCAGCAAACTTTGCTTCTAGCTGCTGGATCTTCTTCTCCAGAAGCGGAGATGGTTCCTTCTGAGGAACTATGGGTTTTCTGAAAGTTAGAGGAAGAAGAAAAAAGCAGATGAGAACGTATTCATACTTTACAGGACACAGAAAATATTCGGAAGAGGAAACCAACTTTTCTTCTCATGTGACTGAACAACATGGAAACAAAGGTGACTTAGGATATGCCTGTGCTTTCTTTCAGAACACTGAGCAGAAATCATTCAGTATCCATAGCCAGTGTTTTATTTCAGTCACTTGTTTGTTTTTTCATTTTATGAGTTAAAAGGCAATTTCCATGCAGCAAATAACTCATCTCTGCAACAGAAGGCAGTTCACAGCACAACTTCCTTAGGTTTTACATTTTTCTTTAGTCAGAAAATAATATTTTGATTAATATTATGGTCACCAACTGGAAAGCTAGTTGTTACCCATACTGAGGACTCAGGTATTTTAGCAATGTCCAAGACCTACTAACCTACTAATCCGATAATGTGACAAGTTTTACTAAAGTCAGGAGAAGAAAAAAGTAAACATCTGCTGTATTAAGACTGTGAAAAAACTTATTTGGACTCCTTCCTCAAACTTCTTTTAAAAAATATGCAGACAAATTCCATCTTCTACAAGAGTGACTTTTATGTATGTACTGGGTCTGCCTAGGGTGGAGTCAATTTTTATCTTGACAGCCTGTATGGTGCTGCCTTTTGGATTTGTGACCAAAACAGCGTTGATAACACACGGATGTTTTAGCTCTTGCTGAACAGCGTCACATTGCCACATTGTCAAGCCATTCTTTTTCCTCCACTCCACTCCCCCACATTGAGTTGGCTGGGAGTGGGCAAAAAGCTGGGAGGGGACACGGCCAGGATAGCTAACCCCAAGTGACCACAACGGTACTGCCATATCATGTAACGTCATAAAAGCTGGGGGAAAGTTGGAGAAGAGTGTGTGTGGCGGGTGTCATTTGGGGCTATGTTATTTGTCTTCCAAAATATACATAGCTTGTGCTGATGCCCTGCTTTCAGAAAGCAGCTAAACATCTGCCAGCCAAGATGAGGTAGTGAATTTTGCTTTGCTTCAAAAATTGTACCATCTTTATCTTAGCCCACAAGTTTCTCTTGCTTTTGCCCTTCTGATTCTCTCCCCCATGCCTCTGAGGGGAGTGAGCAAGTGGCTAGATGGGGGCTTAGCTGCTAACTGGGTTAATTCACCACAATTCAGAAGAGTGCTCAGGTGAATCCCTTATTCCCATACCATTTTTACCTAAAATAGTATATTTCATCATCGACAACTTTTGCAGAAAGTGAAAACCTCTTGAGCCCCTTAAATTTCTTCATTTGTTTATCACTTTCATTGTAGCGGCTCTCACAAAGAAAAACATCATTTTCAGAAATTTCTGTTGGCCTGCAGGAGAGGAAGTCCTTGAACGACAGAACAGCACACTTTCCTGCAGAAATGAAATGAGCAGGTTAAGAAGGCAACCGCATTTGTGGACATTTTACAAAAAGTTCGGAATCACAAATTTTTGCTGGTCACGTAAGTATCAACCCAGTATTTAGACCAACTACAGAAAATACATCAACCGACATCCCTATTAAATAACGTCACTCATGAGAAACCCACAGCAACTGAATGCAGCGTTTGGATTTCATTTTTTAACTTCTGTTTTTTGTTCTTTAGCAAAAAGAACAATCACGAGTCTGTTAATGATATTTAGCACACCATTTTAATTACATATATTCTATGTAGATAAGATGTAGAGAAAGTACATAATAGCATCTTATTTTTAAAAAAATCAGCTTTCTTCTCGATTGACTTTCCAGTTACCATACTATAATAATGGATTTTTCTGTTCTCTGACTGCAGAAAACGTTTGCTTTGATTCACGTGTAATTCCCTTATTTTAAGAAAGCTTCCTCATCGTGAAAAACCTCACTGCAGGTCCTAGAGACAAGAATGCATAGTAGAAATAGATTGAATCATCTCTCCTCATTCACTCTGTATGAATTTGGAGTCAAGCCAACCTGTCACTAGAAATCGCTTTTTTTTAAATGTGCAGAATGAGAATCTCCCATTGGATTTAAAGTTCTTAATAATTACCCAAAATGCAAGACATAGGACAGGTCTCCTCCAAGTTACTTAAAAACACTTCCTTCTTGTAGAACATTTTAGTTGGTTCATGTTCAGTTTCTTCAGGATGGATAAAGATTGGACCAAAGAAATAAGCAGCTCCATCTCGCACCCACATCTTTTCAATTCTAGAAGGAAAAACAAACCACTGACATAAATGAAAGGCCATCCCTCCTAATGAGTCAGCGGGATGTACTGACTTGTTCAGGAAGCCTGTGGGTATGAAATGAGTAAAAAAGTATAGCCTATTCCAATTGTACAACTGTGACTTTTTTAAAAACCAGGCTGATAAACTTCAGCCTCAGTCTATTAAGAGCTAACTTCTGGTTCCACTCAGGAGATTTTTTTCCCATCCTCTTTCATACTTGTTGCAATAAGAATCTTTTGTCCAAGGTATTTTTATAGACAATCTGCAAAAAGGAAGTTGCACCTACCTTCCTACCCGAGGTCGCACTAACCCATGTGATTTTATGAAGACACAGTCCCCGACCTTAAGCCACATATCATTGTAACAGAGCTGTTCGAAGTAATGACAACCAGGTTCTCCATTCGACATTTCTACTGGAACATCTTCTTTGTCCTGCAGAAGAATAGGCACTTAGAAACTTGTGGAGGAAGGAAAACCAAACACATGAAGCGATGCCAAGTGCAAGTAAAACAGACTTTATGTCACCAATAATAGGCAAATAGCAAAAAGACCTGTAAACGCAAAAATGAGGGGCCTTAGAATTTAAAAATGAAATACAGAAGCCACAGATATCCTCCAAGTATGGTGCAAGCCTTCCTATTTCGCAATCAAAGCCGTAATTTTGCCAGCAATTCCCAGATCTTTTTTTTGTTCTACTGTTCAAAGTTACTGACTTTGAAGCCTTGTCTGCCTATTTTGATGGCTTGTTATAAAGCACAGCAAAAACTTTAGAAGGCAAGAATAAGTATTTGGCCAAGTTAAGATACATAAAAATTTAACGATTCACCTCTCATAAACAATATTATGAATACTCCATATATATATTGAGTACGAAATTGCAATTTGTTATATTTCTTACTTTTTAGTTAAAACTCATTGCCTCAATTGACCTTTTAGTTCAGATTACAGACAGCCAATGAAAACATAGGATATTCCCTTCAATGTGCGGCAGGAAAAAAATCTCACAAATTTTCTTTCTCTTGGTAGAAAGAATTCCTTCTTTTGTCATGATGCAGTGCTATATACTAAGCGTCTGATTAAAACTGACAAGGAGTGAGCTGGGTTTTCTATTTTGAGGTTAAAAGTACTCAGAATGTAAGTAGAGTTATGACTAAAATTATTTTACATAAATTTAATTACAATTTTTTATTTTTTTGCAATTTTTTGCAATTTAATTGCAACTTTATTGCAATTAAATGTATTTAAATAAATCAATTTATCTTATGACTCTAAGCACAATAAAAAACATTTTGCCTAGTAGGTTGGCCAGAAATATTTTTATGCATTTTGAAAATAAACTGTTCAGTTATTAACTATAAGTAGGTCACAAAGAATATTATCTATTGCTTGCTGCTGCCTAGCTACTGACGATTTTACAGAAACACTACATAGTAAAGCATCTCTGTGAGTTAAAAATCAGACTTTTAGCACCACTGATACTCTAGGATTACAACAAACTTTTCAGTTGAAATGTAATTTTTTTCTAAAGCAGTAAAGAAAAAAAACACTTAACATGATCACAAGAAAGCATTTGTAAAACTTGGCAAACAGGTATGTTTTGTTTGTATCTATGTATTTTATGTATAATAATTTATAACAAAGATTGTATTCATCTATTTTTGTGTCTGGATATGTCTGTGAAACTTTGGTCCTGAGGGCTCACGTTTTGTCATTCTTTATCTGTCAAACACACCAAATGCTCATCTTACTGTCTTGCATACCTTTTCAAGATGAAGGATACTTTCTCCCACCTTACTGTCATCTAATGTTTCAGAGTGTTTCTCCTCTTCTGTTTTGTCTGTATTAGCAAACACAGAAGCAACACGGACCACAGGGAGGGGCACATCTCGTGGGACAAATCTTACAGAGCTTACAGGCATAGTCCACAGTTTAATTTTTTTAAAAGATTTTGTCTTTGCAGAATAACGTGACTCACATACATAGACATCCTCATCTCTAAAGTTTTCAGGACACAATTTAAAATATTCCTGCAAAATGAAGAGAATTACATTTTTAGATGAAATATTTCAGCAATATATCCACCTTCCCAAACCTCCAAAGACATGGTGGGCTCCCTCTGATACGCCCCATTTTTTTCTGTGCATTTATCAGAAACATTTTTCGACTGATAAAGCCTCTCTGCTGAGTTCTTCTTTTACAGTTTGACGAGAACAATGTGGAATCAAACTTGGGACAGAGAGGAAAGACTTTATCCTCTTTCCAGTACTCCACACTATTTAAGTTTCCCTCAGCCCTAAACCTACATGGTTTTATGGCAACCTTTAAGAAGTTACCTGCCATTTTTCTACTATCTGCTCTGAAAAATGCATTAGCTAAGTATTTATTAAATAAATGATTCTATAAAGCAGCCTGCATTGGAAATCATCATCACTTGGATGAACTACAAAGCTCATGAAGCAAATGAAGACTACAAATAGTACATACGAACAAGTCCTTTTTTTATGTGTGTTAGTAGAATGCTCACAATATCTACACCTCTTCAAGAAAATAGCATGGAGAATATTAGTTGTTTAACAAATTAGTCCAAAGAATTTCTCACCTTAACGAACATGACGACGCATTTGCCCAAAATTTTGCTAACTGGAACTTTATTGTAATAGTCACTTTTAAAAACCTCTTTCTCCAAGAACTTCCGTGTTGCAAGATGAAATGTTTCATTTGGTCGATAAAACCAACAGCCGTACAGCCATTTCTCTCCTTAAAAAAAAAAAAAAAAGCCAAAAAGGGGGGGAGAAAGGAGAAGATCTAAAAAGGTGTATTCTCTAGTGCACAAACAAGCAACACCAACTACAGATTGGTTTATTTATCAAATAGCCACATAGTAATTTATACAGAGAGCAAACTTAACTTGTTTAAAACAGGTAAAGATTCCTTGACTGTTTCAGTTGAGGAAAACTAGATTACTTAGAAATCCTCCAAACTGCCTTTTTTCCAAGAAAACCAGTTCCTTCTCTATTTTGATGATTCAGGTTCTGCAGAACCAAGTGTCTATAGGAAACACAGTCTACAACTTACTTATAAATCTTGAAATGGCTTCCAACATGTGCGGTTAAATGCACCCAACTTTGGTTCAGAAGGTTCTATTAGCACAGAAAAAGATGCTCATTCCACTTCAAAGAGCCTATTCTTTGGGATGCTTACAATTTAGGGGTGGGTAGTGAAGAAGAACACGAAAATACGTGTTGATCCAAGAACTTTAGGTTAGTAAAGTTCTTTCAGGACAAAGCAACTCAGAAACAATCAACAATACTCATCAGTCCATGCATAATTTTGCAAATGCAATAATGAACGTCTACATAGACAGGGCTCAGATTTGAAGATGTAAGAAGTTTCACTGTTTGTCTTTCTACACCAAGGGCATCCTTACCTGCAGAATCTTCCCACAGCCTCTCAATACAGACTATGTGAGGTTGCAAGTTGGCTTCAGCAGGCTCCACATAGACATAATCTCCTACATGGTACATGCTGTTCTTGAAGCTGCAATCCTGGCTGTAGGTCCGATGCAAACTTGACAATCCAGCTGAGCCAGAGGAATCTTCACTCTTTTCAGCTTCTATTTTCAAGAACAAGGGAAATAGACCTGAGTAATGCCCTATTAACCATGATTTCTGATGTGTATGCCTTTACCCTTTGCTTAGTGCTGGATAAATCACTTGCCTGTGAAGAACAATAAAAGACCTTGCATTGAATGCAGACTTAAAGCATGTACTCAAATAGGTAGCGGAAGTGTCAACCTGCTTTAAGTACACACTTTAACTTTCACTAACAATGGCCATAGCCATTGAGTCTCTCCTAGAGGAGCAAAAGGACTCTAGAAACAAACTATCAACTTTTTAATCATTCATGTAGACCACATCCACAGCCTTTCCCTCATGCACCAAGCGCGTCACTTTGTCATAGGAGATCAGGTTCGTCAAGCAGGACCTGCCTTTCATAAACCCATGCTGACTGGGCCTGATCGCCTGGTGGCCCTGCAAGCACCGCATGATGACGCTTCCACCAGGATGCCTGCCTTGTTGGCCTTCCCGCTGATCCTAACCCACAGGGACTGAGCCTTAGCATTCCCAGCCTCGAGTTCTACAACATCAAAACACTCTCTAATACAGAGAGCCACACTGCTGCCCCTTCTGTGCTGCCTGTCCCTTCTGAAGAGCCTGTAGCCTGTTAGCAACGCTTTTTGGCTACCAATGTAGTGTCAGTGTTTAAGGCACTGCACGCACTGTTCTTTATGGTAGTAACACCACCATCCTGCAGCTGTGAATTGGGAACCCAGAGTACTAGGTGCCAGTCACAGAACAAAAAGCAGAGATCCTCCTTTCTTTCTGTTTCTAAACGGCCCATGCAGAAGTGCCACATGATAGCTGATGCCTCCTCTGACACTTGCAGTGTGAAGGAAAGGTTCCAGTGTGCTTTGTGCTGTGCCAGACTCCTTTCTGCTGCTGAAGGTTGGGAACCACTTCTTCGGAGAAGTTTTACTGAACCCTTCAGGTGAAGGAAGAGGAACATGCTGACAGCACTGAGCTCAGAAGCCTACAGAAAAACACTTTCTGCTTTCTTTGGGGTTTTTAGCTATCACAGAAAGACAGAAAGAGCACATCACAGCACTTGTCCCCTTACAGTACTGAGCCTGGTTGGAGCAACCAGCTGACTGCTGCTGACCTTGGTGCCACATGTAAAGACAAACCATGTCAGAAAGAGGACAAAGAGCTAACAGCTTTGTTCCTATCTATGGAAAGGAACAATTAGAGAGCTTTATTCATTCCCCTTGACATACTCTGCAACCATTATATGCACAGTAACAGTCAGGAAATGTGAAACACAAAGGACCTTCATATTAGGTTTTTTACCCTACAAGATGTTGAAAGCCTGTTCCTCTTCACACTCACAGCAGCCAAGTAAGAAATGCAAAAGGCTTACTTTGATACCATTTCATTAGCTGTGTTAAAAGTGCGATCAGATATAACTTCAGCACGTCAAGGAAAGTGGTATTTGCCAAAAAAGAAATGACTCAAAGGTCCATTGCAACAATTACTGCTAAGCTTATTATCAAAAGAAAGCCCTAACAAAACTGTTCTTTTCCTTTGTAATATCTTTGGAATAAGACTGCCGGTACCTCAGTGTGTTCTAGTGATGAGTTTACATGAGGTTAGTATCTACATGCATCTGTTTTAGAGCCATCTGGACTGGCTGATAAGGATCAATATAAAACGCATCTCTCATAACCTTAAAATACAAAGCTCTTTGTGGAGAATCAGAGAGCCTATTAATGTCTGTCCCTTCAGTAAGTAAAGCTGCAGCAACATTAGAGCATACACAATACACGTAGGTGTATTTCTCAATACATTTAATATTAATGAACAGAAAATAATTACCTCTCTTCTCCTCCTCTCTTTTGAGCTTATCCTCCTCTATTTCTTTGGGCAACTTTTCCTTCTTTTCTTTTTCTACATCATTGTGAAGGTGCTTGGTGGTATAGCTGAGAGCAGGTGACAGAAGAATCTCTCCATTTTTACAAAGTTCATCTCGAATTTTAATGAAGAACTGCTGAAGTTCGACCGCATCCTCATAAATTTCTGAATCAGTCCTGTACAAACGTAGGTACAATACAACGTGGCAGAAACATAATTTGTGCACAGTCAAACAGAATCCTAAACACACGCTATCGTCCACCATACTTTGTGATAAGACTTATATTTAAGCAAATAATGCTTTTTTTTTTTTTATATCATGCTTTTATACCATGCTACTCTATGGACTTTTTTGTAAAATGATCTCTACCACAGATCCTTTCAGCATCTAACCTGCCTGCTAGCTTAAAACTGAAAGGGTAAGCCTAGAAGGCTAAACTTTGCTGGTCACTGTCTCCTTCACGTTAAAAAGGTATTTATAAAATGAAACTTTAAAAAAATTAAGTGCAACTAGTGCTACTTTTCAAATTCATAGAATCATAGAATGGCCTAGGTTGAAAAGGACCTTAAAGATCAGCTGGTTTCAACCCCCCTTCCTCTGGGCAGGGTGGCCAACCACCAGAGCAGGTTGCCCAGAGCCACATCCAGCCTGGTCTTGAATGCTTCCAGGGATGGGGCATCCACAACCTCCTTGGACAACCTGTTCCAGTGCCTCACCACCCTTGGAGTGGAAAACGTCCTCCTAAATCTCCCCTAACCAAATCTCCCATCTTAGTTTAACACCACTCCCCCTTGTCCTATCACTATCAACACATGTGAACAGGTGTTCCCCCTCCTGTTTATATGCTCCCTTCAAGTACTGGAAGGCCACAATGAGGTCTCCTCAGAGCCTTCTCTTCTCCAACCTAAACAAGCCCAGTTCCTTCAACCTTTCTGCACAGGAGAGGTGCTCCAGCCCTCTGATCATATCTTAGTGGCCAAATTCAAGTAACAGATTAACTAGTGTTTGAGTTCTCCATATGGCAAGAAAAACTATTTTTAGAGTGAAGGAGATGACATGAGGCTGTTTACATGTCCTGGAAAATGAAAGTGTCAATATCAATGATATTCTGCAACCCAACAGTTTCCAATTGAATACTACTGTACAATTATGGGCTGTTTTTACCTGAAGAGGTACTTTGCTAAAAATGGCCATGGACTTCTTTGAAAGCTTTCCAGGTACAAAACTTAAAATCTCTGTGAAGGTGAGGCAAAAGGCAGATTAGAGCAACCACCACTACCAGCCTGCTTGATGGCTATTCAGATATACCTCCAGATTGAGGGGAGCCTCCAATGATCCACCGCTAGGTGGAAGGAACACTAACAGAGAGTTTGCAACGGAAAGTACTGCTGGACTCTTTAACAAAACATGAAATAACAAAGAACACAAAATTACTTGACATAACCCAGGTAAGCAGTTTGTCAGCTCACAAGGAAATTGCCAGAAAACATCAGGGAAATTGCATTAGGTCAGTCACTCTCCTTCAGAGTCTGCCTCCATCCTTTTCCAGTATAGTAAAACAGAGGTAACCTGCTCCCATAATTCTTGCTCTCATTCGCTCTAGAAAAGGCCTCCCACATTTCTACCCAAGACTTCCCTGATTAAAAAAAAATCTTTCCTGGAAGCAGATTTATCATGCTAGTGTAGGATTTATCCTGCACATGCAACATGTAAAACCATCTCATGTGGACCTACTAAGTAGGTATTAATGTAGCACAGATGCAAAACCACTGACTATGCCAACATTCACAAGCAGTTTTGATCTGGCTGCAGCACATCCAGGAACCCTTAGCAAATACCTAACCTTCTAAAACAATTTCAAAAGCAAAAAACAAACAAAAAAGACACCCATATAAGCAAGCAAAGCAAACCAGAACAAAACCCAAAAGAGAATGCTTCCAAGAAAATCATGATGTATTTTAATCAAAGCTAGATGAGGCGCACTGCCTACTACCAATGGGATAGGTGATGCCCACCAAAGCTTCACTTTACCAACAGATTTCTGTGCTTACTCATAACAAGCGGCACCACAGACAGTCACGCTCCAGCTGCTAGTTTGCTGTCTGTTTGATAGTTTACCTAAAAGCAGTATTTCTGTATGTACCAGTCCTGAAATAGCAGAAAAATGAAAGCTAACTGCTTGAGACCAAAACTACTTGCCACTGGCCCTCCTCTACAGTCTGTTTACTTCCAGTGATTACTTCTGAGAACTTAATTAATAATAGTAATATTAACAAAACTGACTTTCCTAATTCGAGATAGACACTGCAAGAAGTTTTAAGTGCTCATAGCTTTCACACAATTGTACAATTCATGCAACTATGATTGCTCCAGAAGAGTAACCTGCTAGTCGAGCAATTGAAGAAGAGCTCTTCCTCTTTGTTTTTTTAATTTATAAGTTAGCACAAACCTGGTTTTCATGAGGTATGCCTTTGGAAGATAAACATCAAACTATCCCATACAAGAAGCCTAAGCCTGCCTTTGTCTATAAATGAAAGCTTACATTCTATTGAAGACGTGATTGAGCAGAATGAGCAAAATTTTCTGAACAACCACAACAAGGAAAGCAAACACTTTAAAATACTTCTGTGTTTGTCTAAATTTAACATGCAGAACATGCTGTGAGACAACAGATATCTGAAAAACACGGCTTTGCTCACCTGTTCATCCTTCTTGCCCTCTCCAGTACCTCAAACATATTCTCCTGGAACAAGTCCAGTCTTCTATAGCGATTACTTTCAACATTTTTTCGGATAATATCAAAAGTCAGAGGAGGTTTATTTGGGAAGTTGGGATCAACAGCAGGAATCTCAGCTAAGGAATCACTGTAGCATCTGCCCTCATCGTCCTGGTGGCTCATAACAGATACAAAAAGGTTATGGATAAGTTCCTGAATTAGCAAAGTGACATTGGGCACATGAGAATCCTCATCTCCTTCTATCTCTCTCCGAGTTTCGAGCAAAACTTTATGTAAGACCAGGGCATCTTTATAAATCAAAGATTCTGGTTCATTGTAGGTGCAAGCGTTATTGAACATCATTACAAAGTCTTCTACCATGGAATCAATATCCTGGTACTTATTGGCCATCATATGACTTCTGATCTTTTCCATGTCAACTGGCTTTTTAATGGTTACGTAATAGTCAGGAAGCTCAGACCTAGAAGGCAGCCTCAAGAAGATGGCGCTCAGTCGCCTGCCTCGTTTATCCGTGTAATTCTTAACTGCTTCATACACTTCATTCAATTTCTGCTGCATTGGAGTCATGTATTTCGATTTTTTAGGAGAAATGCCACTTTTTCTACCTAAGCAGACAAAAGAAGAAAAAACGTTACAAAAAACAGACCTTGAGCACTTTCTTTGTCCATCCCATTCCATTGGAGAGTCACTTACTGAAGAAGAATTTTATGGTATGAGCAGAGAACTCAAAAACACTGAGCCCAACCCAAGTTGCAGCTTCCCTTTTTATTTCTCATATTTGCAGGACTTTTTTAAAAAAATGTTATTTTTGGCAAGCACTGAATCACACACTCCTTTGTGATCCAGCAGGCAAAGGTCTCTTCAGACTTCAGCACGGAAAACATTATCTTTTCCTAACCGTATTAGTAACTCCCTCTAAATTCTACCTAGTCTTAATAGCTCTATGTGCATTTTTCTGTGCATCCATTAAAAATACAGTTTATGCTAAATCAGAGAGGGTTACGAGAGGTAAAATGTAAAATAAACCCTCTGATAAGGTTATCAGTCAGATGAGTTTTTTTTTTTTTTTTGATTTATTTGGGGTCTCTGTTACTGCATAGTATCTGCCTGTGAATTCTCTACCACCTGCACAGCACAAAAGAGCTGTGCATTTCTATTTTCAACCATGCCTCAAAAGGACTGCGTGCAGTTACTTGCTGTAACACTTTCTGTGCAGTTTTAATCTTTTAAGTTTACTAAGTTCTGAACAGGTATTAAGAAAGCATAAGCTTTGAGTAGTAGCAAATGTAGCTTAAGGGCAACATCTCCAAGAATGGAGATTGTTGCAAACTTTACTTCTGTGTTTTTCATGGCTTTCAGTAATATTCCAGTAAAACCTCGTATTTCCTTCATCATTCTATGGAAATCCCAGGTATCTGAAAGCTTTACTCAGTTTGAGAAGCATCTTCCTTGTAAACAATCCCACACTTTACTGAAGTGTTACTGAGTGCACAGTGCAGCATCTAACATTTGGGTAACACCACACGCCTAAATGTCAGATCGTTCCAACAGTTCTGAAGTTTTCCTTCTTCATTCTTAGACAGTGCATCACCTCAGTTTATAACACGCACATATAAACACCACTGTTGGCATTGTAATTTTGAACACAAAGTTCTACTTTGCATGACAGTGTAAATACGCAGGACGTATCTTCCATTTTGAAAGGATGAGTCTCTTAAGACTGCATTGTTGGATTTTGTAAGGGTTTAGTTGAAACATGGCAATTTACAAGGTTGCCTTACTTAGCTTTAGTTTAGGGGATGCAACATCATCATCTTCAGGTAGGGGTCCCAGTTCTTTCCTTTTTTCTTTAAGGATCTTTTCCAGCATATGGGCATCGTTGTATACCTATTAATTAGTCAAGAGATAAATAAATAAATAAAAACACACAAGGTTTACTACTGTGTTTTCCTCAGACAGTATGAAGTCCCTTCCTGACACACTCTCGTATAAGATGGTTAACTTTATGGCAACAATTCCTATTGTCTCAGGGGGCTGAGATTTGGTCATATACAGACCTTAAAGACGAGTTCAGAGCTAGTCTCCTCAAAACATCTAGCTGTTATTTTGAAAATCTTGAAGGCAAAACCAACTACTCAATTAAAAATAAGGTATTCTCAAATATCTCAAATATACACCTTCGACACACACAGAGGTAAGCAGAACTGATAAATACAAATCAGTGAAACATAAATCTTGGATAATTTATCTAACTACTATTCTATTCCAAAGACCAGAAAACAGGAAGACTCGGTTTCTTATCAACTTCCACATCAAATCATTCTGCTCAGGAACGATCTCTCAAACCAGAGCAACTCCATCAAGGTAGAAAGGACTAGAATGATCCTACTAGGTCTTCACATCCAAGCCCAGTGCAGGAAACCAGATCATGAAGTCCTGTACATTAGCTGATCAAGTTCCTCATTAAAAGTAACTGGAGGTTTCTTACCACTCCTCTGTTCCACAACATCAAGCTTGCTGACCGAGAGACACAATGTTAGTTTCCAAGCATGTCATGGCCATCTGTGCCCTTTTTGCTTATGAATACAGCACCTTTTAACCCTCTTTTTAGTGTTCCCTACAATAGAATCACAGAATCAGAGAATGGTTTGGGTTGGAAGGGACCTTAAAGCCCATCTAACTCCAACCCCCTGCCATGGGCAGGGACACCTCCCACCAGCCCAGGCTGCCAAAAACACCATCCAGCCTGGGCACTGCCAGGGATGGGGCAGCCACAGCTCCTCTGGGCAGCCTGGGCCAAGGCCTCACCACCCTCTGAGTGAAGAACTCCTTCCTTATATCTAATCTAAATCTCCCGTTTCAGTTTAAAGCCATTACCCTTGTCCTGTCGCTACACCCCTGACAGAGTCCCTCTCCAGTTTTCCTGTAGCCACCTTTAGGCACTGGAATGTCACTGGAAGGTCTCCCTGCAGCCATCTCTTCTCCAGGCTGAACAGCCCCAGCTCCCTCAGCCTGTTTTCACAGGAGAGGTGCTCCAGCCCCTTGTTCATCTTTGTGACCATGTCTGGACTTGGTCTAGTATGCACATGTCCTTATGCTGGGGGCCCAGAGCTGAGCACAGGGCTCAAGGTGGGGTCTTATGAGAGCAGAGCAGAGGGGGACAATCCCCTCCCTCTCCCTGCTGCCCACGCTGCTTTTGGTGCAGCCCAGGATAAGGCTGGCTGTCTGGGCTGCAAGCACACATTGCTGGCTCATGTCGAGCTTCTCATCAACCAGCACCTTCTCCTCAGAGCTGCTCTTGATCCATTCTCTGCCCAGCCTGTAGCTGTGCTTGGGATTGCCCTGACCCAGATGCAGGACCTTGCCCTTGGCCTTGTTGAACTTCATGAAGTTTGCAAAATATTCCTAAGTGAAAAACACATTCATTTCACACTACTTATGCTACGCTACACAAGTCCATTCTTCTAGTCTGATCTTCCACATTCTCCACTTCCATGATAACAAAGTTGGTTTCCTTCCAGTTAAGGAAGACATCCCATCTCAGTGGTTCTGAGCTCCAGAACATGTTCTGGTGACCCTTCACAGTGCAAATACCTTCACGTGATAAATAATGAAAATTTAATAACCAGATTTTCTTTGAACATACTAGCAAAGAAATATTCAGCTAACATTTTTTGATGTGAAGGAAGAAAGCTAGCTAACAGGAAATAAGTCTAAACTTCACAGTTAAGTAACATACTATTTCACAGGAACATACTGCTTTTCATGTTCATACGACCACATTCTAAAGCACCAGCAGAAAGAAGTTACATTTCTATTTAAATTCAATAAACAACTACCATAAATACTAGGAGTAATAGTTAAAAATCCAAATATAAAATCTGCAAAAAATGGAGAGAGGTGAGTGTTACTCCAGAACAAAAGAGTACCTGGGAGCCTTCCTCATTATAATGCCTTGCATTTCGGAACATGAGCTTCATATCTTCAATCATTGCTTCTTCCCCTACATACTTATCGTTGCGGATGTTGTGTTCAATCATTTTCAAATCCATTGGCTCTAAGATAATTTTATAATAATCTGGATAGTCCTTTTTGGATGGCTTAACCATAAACAGATCACAGAGCCGTCTGCCTGTGCCTGATTCGCGAGCTTCCAGAACTGCATTGTATAAGATCTTCATTCGTTGCTTTCGCATATTCTTTTTGCTGTTAGGTTAAGTCGAGGAAGAAGAAAAAGGAAGAGAATAAAGGTTAGTGGCTCTTCTCCCCACTTGCAGCACTAAGATCAAAATGACATTATTTTCTGCCATTAAAAAAAAATAAATAAAGCACTTTCTAAACACACACAAGAAGTACAAGAAGTTAAGACACTCTAACTAGAAATGTACATAGTCTATACTGGCTTTCAAACCAAACTTGCAAATAATGACAGCATCACAAACATTACTCTGCTAAGTAAACAGGAAACCAACTTTAAGATACCATTTTCTTTGGCATTTAAGTTTTCTACAGGACAAAAACAAATGATTGTTTTTAAAGGTACGAAAGTCAAAAGGAGCTCTAAGCACTTTCCAGCTGCAAGGAGATTGGTCAGGATTGAGCATCTGAATACAGGGAGTCAAGAAGTAAGAGAAACATGGAAGTACCCTCAACCACTGCCTTCATGACCACCTCTGCTGAACTCAGAGTATCAGAGACTTGAGAAACATTTGTTGTACCAGACACAAGAAAAACAAGGATATCAAGAATGTAGTAGGAAGGTTGTCTGAATTTCTTAAATATCTGTCAACCACACTCAAAGTTACAGGCTGATAAGGCTTACCAATACTGCAAAACCTAAATAGAAAATGGTCACGTATATGCTATCACCACAAACTTTACAGTGTAGCTATAAAGCCTGTATCAAGAAATCTGACAGCATAACCAGGAAGCAGCTTGTCAGTAGGAAGAAAAAGTGCACAGATCCCTGTACATACACTACATGATCTACAAGCAAACCTGATGAGGGAGATGAAAGCTTATGTTAATATTAAGCTCAGATATTGTGGCACATTAGAAATGCAGTCTAAACAAAGCACTTTTGAGCCATCTCTCACATTGAAATCTCTACAAACCACTTATTGATAGAATCATAGAATGGCCTGGGTTGGGAGAGACCTCAAGCACCATCTAGTTTCAAGCCCCTTGCCGCAGACTGGGACATCATCCACTACGTCAGGTTGCTCAGGGACTCACCTAACCTGGTCTTGAAGGAGGTTATAACTTATCACATAATCATAGAGTGGGTTGGGTTGGAATGGACCTTAAGGACCCCCCAGTTCCAAACCCCCTGACGCAGGCCTGATCAGGCTGCCCAGGGTCTCATCCAATCTGGCCTTGAACAGCTCCAGGGATGGGGCATCAGGTGTGCCAGTGCCTTACCACCCCCTGAGGGAAGAATTTCCTCCTAGCATCTAATCTAAATCTCCCCTTTTTTAGTTTAAAACCATTCCCCTTTGTCTTGTTATTATCTCCCCGATCAAAAAGTTGCTCCCCATCTTTTTTATAAGCACCCTTTAAGTACAGAAAGTCTGCAATGAGGTTTCCACAGAGCCTTCTCTTCTCCAGACTGAACATCCCCAGCTCTCTCAGCCTTTCTTCATAGGAGAGATGCTCCAGCCCTCTGATCATCTTTGTGGCCCTCCTCTGGTTCTGCTCTAACAGCCCCACATCCTTCTTGTGCTGGGGGCTCCAGACCTGGACGCAGCAGCCCAAGTGGGGCCTCACAAGGGCAGAGCAGAGGGGCACAATCACTTCCCTCACCCTGCTGGTCACTCCTCTTTTCATGCAGCCCAGGACATAGTTGGCTTTCTGGGCTGCAAGCACACACTGCTGGCTCATGTCCAGGTCTTCATCCAGGTTTTCGTAAAGGTCTGCAGAAAACTACAGAAGTGCATACCTTTTCCTTTTTGAACTTCCAGCATCAGATGTAGCAGAAGAAATCATACTGTCCCCGTCCTCAATGTCATCTCTCCTAGCAAGCTCCTTCTTCTTTGCCTGAAGAAATGACAAATCCCTGAAGCCAAACTCACTGCTGGACATTTTCAGAACAACATTAAACTCCAGAACAGATCAGATACACAAAAAAAGATGCAGCTATGGGTTTTACATGTGTAAGGACACATGCAGATGCACCATCAAAATACTTCCAGTGATTTATTCAGTGCAAGTTTGCTGATATAAAATAGTGGTATAATCCTTTCCAGCTGCTAGAAAAAACGTTGAACGAACAACCTGAATTCAACACTTCATGAAATTTGAACTGTCTTAGCAACAGTATTTAACTAGCAACTACCTGTATTTAACTGTAAACCCGTAACTGGATTTAATTGTAAACCCTTAACAAAAAAACAAACAAAAAAAACTCAACATTTTTTCAATTTTCTCCCAACTTAAAATAGTTGTGGTAAGGAATTAGAGTGACCAAGAGAAAGCACACAAGGCAGCAGGTGTACTGGAGAAAAATCACCCAGTGATGCTCTTCATTCACATACTTCACCTCTTAAGCATCTGATATCAACTACTTCTGGAAGCAACTTTCAGACTACTTTTTAACCATTGCATGACATGATAGAACACGCAAGATACTATCAGCAAGCTAATCACAACCAAGAAGATACTACTGCAAATATAAGTCTAGTTCAAAATTGTTTTGGAAAATTATTCATTAGGGAAATAAATTCACATAAGAAGTTACATCTTTTGATTGTTCTATTCCAGATACCTGCATAACTTGCTGCATTTTCAGTACTCTCTTATAGATGGCAGAATTGGGGACATTGTAGCGCTTGGCATTTTCAAACATTAAGTTCAGATCAGCCTCCAGCTGATCTAAGGTTTCATATTCATGGTTCTTCAGTTTCATTCTGCAAAATAAACAAACAAATCAGTTACACCACATGAGCTATGCACCAAAAAACAAAGGTGTTCTTTAACACCTTCATTTTTATGAGAAATCCAATATCCAGAGACCTCTAGTTAGGTAGGGGAATACATTATATTCTATTGATGTTACAGTTGCAAGGTGTTGCTGCAGCAATATTACATTTTTTTACTGTTATAAAAACTACTGAGAAGTGCAGGTGTATTTCCAGATCTATAGAATTTTCTTGCAGGAAACATCCAACTAACTGCATGTTTCCTGGATGCCAGCTGCACAAGTCTGTAGTAATTGTCATTTCTCTCAGACCTAGAAAACTTGAGTTCCCTCAATGTCTATGAGAAAAAGAAATTGGACAAATATCCTAGATGTAAGATGTGGAGAAAATTATTTGTTGCTACACATTACATTCAGGACTCTTTTTCCCACAAGACCACTAGCTTGTGGTGTATATTTTCCTAAATACTCAGGATGTAAATACAGAGCCCAATCCATGCTCTTGCCATCATCTGGTAACAAATATTAGAGGCCACGCTACATTTTTTCCAGCTAATCTGAATAGTGGCTGGTACAGAAAGCAAAATCTATGGAGTGAAATGTACGAATGAGTTCTTGGAGTCCAAAAAAATATTGACAAGCCATTACAGGACTTCAGCACACAAGCTCGTGTTGGTATTGCAAAAGATAAAGCATCATTAAGAACTTGAGAAAACATGGAATAGAGAGGCTTAAAAGAAAACCTGCACCAGAAATCCTGATCAATAAAACCAAATTTATTAAAAACTTTGGCTGTTTTCAGTTTTTCAAAACTGAATGATTTAACATCCTAGTCTGTCAAGGCACACAGGATAAATAAGTGCGTAAACAACCAGCAATTTCCTTGTTTACAGATGCTATTACAGATATTCATAAAATAGATTCAAACTTTCAAAGGATTAACAGAAAACAAAATAATGACTAAATGCAGGCAATTCTGCATCTTAGAAAAGTTTCCTAGTTATCTCTACTACTTACAAAATGAAGAATATTTTAAAAAAAAGAAAATAAAAAAAAAAAGCAAGTCCTGTGCAGAAATCTATTCACAAGAAGCAGTGGAGAGAAATACTGACCAACAGATTCTCTCTGCCTTTGGATATAGATTGCACCCATGTCATTTATTTCCAGGTGATCTTTCTCAGACAAAAGTGACCTCTCATACTGATAAATTTGCAGACTTAGGCTCTAATTAGGGATCTAATGACATGAAACCTACCACAACTGCCTTAGATTTGAATATTAAATACTGAAGACAAATGTTTAAAATGCCTCAATGCTTTTTACTGTTAAAGACAACTATTAGAGGAGAAAGAATCATGCTTCAGCAATCATAATCTGAGCTATGATAAAGTCCTCAAGATCTGCTTTGCAGTTCATCCCTCTGAAAGCATGCAAGTCTGCACGCAATGCTCCTACCTTTCAACTCTTTGCTCAAATTTTGCTTAAATATTTGCAGCATGCAGTTTGTAAATATATTCATGTGCAATTCTGGCATGTTTGCCTTTTACCAGAGAACTAAAACAAGTTTTAAGAGATTAGATGGCAGAAAGAACAAGAACTGTAAGGAAAAAACTACTACTCTCCCCATTAATTTAAGAAATTAGAATCACAGAATTGCAAGTTTGCATTTTGATCACTGTCGCATGGCGTGTAAGTTCAGCTTTCTGAGAGAGACACCTAGAAGGCTGCATCTCAATTGAAGTACTGTTTTTCCAAATCAAATTGCACCTCCTCACAATCACTTTGTACTACTCCTCTTTATCTGGAGTTGTTCTGTGTGCAACTTAAAACTGCATTAATGTCAGCATTAAAAAAAAAAAAAGAAGAAACAAAAATCACCAAAGATCTAGGACTACACTGATTAAGGAACTACAATCCTCATGAAATAGTAAAGCCAATATACAGCTCTGTATCTTTATTGCATCCAAGTTCTGAATCTATGAAGGAACACTATCGGCATGACATGGTAAATCTGATTTACTTATTAGTAACATAACCTGGGCATACTCAACCAAATTCAGTATGTTTAGGTGCCAGTTTTATCAAACTGAGGAAAGGAGAAGTTTGCCACATCCTTTGAAGTGAAACACATTCATAGCAAGCTGCGGGCAGAACAAAGCAGTAATGTCTCCTACGGGATAGATCCTGCCTACAACAACTTTATTTTTATGAAAAGGGTATTCTAAATTGGTCCTGTGTGTTTTCATGACATGGTAGAAGAAATTGGTGATTCTTCCTATCAGCAGATCCCAATCCACTTGACACTACTAAATCTGGGATTGCTTATGCAGACTCCAGAACACCACTGTCACATGGAGCATCTAAAATGTAACACTTATTCCGCATGCCTCAGTATCTTACACTAGCTTCATGTGTGCATTTAGGCAGTGACATATGCATGTTGCGGTACTGCAGCCTAATCCTCAAGCACCACAACGCAGAGAAACGTATGAAGTTGCCATTAGTCTTACACCATACTATTAAAATTAATTCTCTTCCTCCTCATGACTCTACAGAAGCAGAATTTTTAAGCTGATGGAGAAGTGAAGACCCTGACAGTAGCTCACAAGTGAAGAAAAGCTTAATTCTCACTCCATTAAATCTTAACCCAGAGTCAGAAGACAAGAGGAAGAGGAAACGCTGTCTTATAAAAGGCTGAGTTGTCATCCAAATTACCTTACCAAATACTGTGTGCTTATCCACAACTAGATACACAAGGTGCAGACCATCTGATTTTAAGTGAACAGCCTACATTCACAGTTGAATTCATCAAAGGCCTGACCACAAAAGTAAAATCAAGACTTAGCCCACATGGTTTTGAAAGACAGACAACTTCCAACCACACATATGAAGAATGAAAAATCCAGAGGTGCAAAAGTAATCCTGCTACAGCCTGCAAGTACCTCCTACCTTATGACTGTCTTCAACGCACTTGCTGTCAGTGAACATTGGGGTGATTAATTAAGGCTATTCAGAGAAATTAATTATACTCAAACTCAGCAGAACTCAAGTATCATGCCTCTTCTCAATTTAGAGTGTTATCAGAGAATCATAGAATATCCTGCATTGGAAGGGAGCCACTAGGTCATTGAGTCCAGCTCCTGGCTCCACACAGGACCACCAAAAACCAGACCCGATGGCTGAGAGCGCTGTCTAAACACTCCTTGAATTCTGGCAGCTTGGTGCCGTGCCCACTGCCCTGGGGGGCCTGTCCCAGGGCCTGACCACCTCTGGGTGCAGAACCTTTCCCTAACCCCCAGCCTGACCCTCCCCTGTCCCAGCTCCATGCCGTTCCCTCGGGTCCTGTCGCTGTCCCCAGAGAGCAAAGCTCAGCACCTGCCCCTCTGCTCCCCTCGTGAGGGAGCTGCAGGCCGCCATGAGGCCTCCCCTCAGCCTGCTCTGCTCTGGGCTGAGCATACCCAGGGACCTCAGCCGCTACTCACACATTTTGCCCTCCAGTCCCTTCACCATCTTTGTGGTCCTCCTTTGGAGGCTCTCTAATACTTGTCAATCTTGTAACAGAATTGTATAAACATCAGTTTATTTTGCAAAGCGAAGTCAAAACTAATATTTTCCCAGTTGGCACATTCATAAATTAAGCAGACTTTAACAATGACATATTATTTTTCCAAAAGTCAATGTAATAATAAAATATTTGGGGAAAAAAAAAAAAAAGTAATGCTTAGGTTAAGATCTTAACTTGTAATGGGTGTAAGCTGTTATTTATATAAACATTCAGACTAACCCAGATAGTAGTCTCTTCTCTTTCAAGTTCTATTCCCTGGATGACCATTTTTAGTACAAATTCAACTCAAGTAATTAATCTTGAGGTAACAAAAGCCAATACTAATTTCAGTTTAAAGAGAATCTCAATCCACTCCAGTGCAGTGAAACGTAAAGTGGATGTCATGCTCAAGAAGTGGATGTCACACAAAACCAAGTGTGCTTTATGCTAGATCCACACTTTTTTTTTTTTAAACCCCAGCTGTGGCCCCCAGCTTCCTAGAGCAGAAGATACTGGGGCATGCCAATAAAGGCAATGCTTGCAGTGCCCCTGCACACACACACACACCTCTCACATGCAGGTCAGGAGAGGACAGCTGCCAGGGAATTCCCTGGTGGAGAAAAGGCTGATTCACTTGCCTTCAGGATCATAGTTGCTAACACTATAAAATTTAATGAGTATCACAGTTCTTGTAAGCATGCCAGGATCCAGCACTTGTGTTCCACCTCACAGCACGTTCTGTGTTCCTGCGTTGCTTCCTGACTATTCCTCCAGCTGTTGAATTAGAGAATTTTAGCCATGCTACGTTTGCAAAATATCCTCCATACCACGCACTTCTACCACCCCTTAAAAATCACAGCCTTCATAGCATCGTTTTTAAAGGGGATATCCTTGTTCTGCAGCTCTGTGGTTTGTTGTCCTTGAGTCAGTTTGGGGGGTGTCTTATCAGTGTGGATAAACACCCGATGTTTATCTGGAATGAAGAAGAAGGAGCCAAACTCGTCTCAGCAATGTCCACTGACTGGACAAAAAGCACAAACTGAAACACAGGAAATAGGAAATTCTGTCTGAACACAAGAAAAAAAAAAAACTTTTAAAAAACAAATAACAAAAAATAAACAAATAAAACCACAGCAAACCACAGCAACAAAACAACTGTGAAGGTGGTCAAACACTAGCACTGGTCACCCAGGTTGGTTGAGGAGTCTCCATCAGTGAAAATGCTCCAAAGCCAACAGGCAGGGCAAGCTGCTCTGGGTGACCCAGCTTGATGAGGTGGCTGGAGTGGATGGTCTCCCTTCCAACCCCAACTATTCTGTACTTCTGTAAAGAGCATGGCAGGAGGAAACTAGCAGGAAACTCAAGCCATCAACAGGATTACCTCCTGCATCCAGAAGCAGCCTGGGATCAGCACTCAGCTCAAGTCACTGAGGCTCTTAGTGCTCAAAACGCTCAAGAGGTTGGGATGGTTATAATCTGCCTCTCATTAAAACAAGGAAACAAAATACACACACACCTGTGAAACTCTTCCTGTAGTTATCATAAATCATTGAGTAAGGATTTTCCTGCATTTAACAAACACAGACTCCTGAAATACAGGATTAGCTGCAAAATTTATAGCGACAGAAGACAGAAGTAGGGGAAAGAGGGAAAATGGAATACTTGGCCCCCTTTTCACAGTCCACTCTGACAGTATATAGCCCAAGTATCCCGATGCCAATGCAGAAAATGGTATGAGACTGGAATGCCAGGCTGTATGCTCCAACACCTTCAGTTTTTTGCTAGGACAATTAACTTCTCTGTCCCTGTCTATGAGCAGACATTTAAGAAACATGGCAGTAAGAAGTAACCATGCCATCAGGGTAAAGGGAAGGGCATAACGGAGTGTTCTGCAGAAGCTTCCACATCTGCTGTGCACCTAGCCTTCAGAATTATTGATATGACAACTACCTGGGCACATTCCTAATGAAACACTGTGGAAAATAAACCCATGGATGGCAGCCATTGATAGAAGATGATTAGAAGACTGATGCAGACTGACACAGAACAAGCAGCAACAAAGCACAGAGGAAAAAATGGTATCACTACATGAGAAGTCAGCAACTTGACCGCAATTAAGGATGCTGGAAATGAAAGGAGCCTTTGAATAGTATCGCACCAGAGGTAGTTTGCGTTCTGTTTTCTTACCTGATCTGCTGCAATGAAATAGGTGTTTTAATTTGCTGGTAATAATCAGGATACTTTTTCTTAGAGGGCAACTGGAAAAAGGGTTCAGATATGAGCTGGCCCTGATTATTTCGGCAACTTCTAACTGTATCATAAAGCTGATAAAGAGGATTAGAAGTGTCCATGAAGGAAGTAATGCTCTCAGCTTCAGATTCTCCTTCTTCATAACGAGCAGCAGCTGCACAAAGAGAAAGCAAAAATGAGAAACTCTCAGCAGAACAAGTGAGAGTGGATTTTTTTAATGACTTTTCAAATAGGGAACTAAACCGGAACAAAATGCAGACCCTCAGTTGAGGGTGTTCAGCCGCTCTCCAGTAGTCAGATTCACAACCCAGAAAAGGACTTCACAAATGGCTACACCTCACAGCCCCAAGCTGATGGGAAAAACAAAAACAAACAACACACTATCTAAATAGCAAGTTCTCTTATCAGATGAGCCTTCAGTTCAGTCACTGGTAATACACCCTACATATAGAAGCGTGCGGAAGTATTCATAGTTAACAGGACTATTCAACCACACTACCTATAAAAACAGCTACGCCCTTATTTACCAGTCAAACCATTACTACAAATATTTCTACCAAATGCATTTGTACACTGAACCACCGTGACTCTGTCTGACTGGAGTATACTACAAGAATATGAACTGAAAAACCATGTCTAGAATTTTCAAAGGTCTTTAGTCTGTTAGGGAAAATGGCTGAAATAAAAATGAATTTTTGAATATATATCAAAAAAGAGTACTTCAGAACTTCTGTAATCCTTTAAATAATAATCCCATAATATAGTAATTGCATAATAATCCTGGCTCAAGTGAAAAAAATGGAACTTTAACAGGCAAGTCTGACACTACAGATCACCTTTAATATGCAGAAAGTGAAAGAGAAATAAACATTTTAGAATTATTATATAGCTAGCATAAAATCAATAAATACTTTATTATAAAATGTTCATAGACTTTTCCTATTGTCTGTCTGAAGCATGTATTATGCTTCAGGATTAGGATGAACAAACAAGCTACTATGATGAAGTAACATTTACTGCAGATGAAATTAGGAGAAACATTTCTGAGCAACAGAAACACAGATGGAATGAGAAGACGCTGGCAGTGGAAATATAGGATGGGAAGCAATAAATGGCCAACCCTTCTACTGCACTGTAACACAGCTGGCACCATTTGTACCTTGCAGACAGGCCTAATAATAAAATCTACATGTTTTTGTATACACAGCTATTTATTCATCCTTGTTTTCTCTTACGAATCCCGATTTAGAGGAAAGCTTGGCAGGTGACATGCTAAATAATTCAGTTAGACAAAAGACAGTTCTCTAACACTCAAGCCAAGTTTCCAGCTGGCATTTTCATTATTGCTCAATAGAGGCTGGCAATGTTTCAAATTTTCTACCCAATTTCAGTAAAGATGTATTCAAACGATGACAAAGCCAGAGGACATTCATATCAACATAGTACTATCATTTTTGCTCTGCAGTCTGACACTGCAGATCTACAGGAGTGTACCAGACAAGTTAGATGCAAGCTAAAAGGCAAGCAGACCTCAGCAGACGTGCAAACACTACAGAGACGTTCATTACTAATTCAGAGGAGATGCTTAAAATTATCAGGCGCATGTACGCCAACCAGCATCGCATAATGGCATAGCAGCTACTATGGCAGCCTGAAAAGCAGGAGCTGGGCAGAATCACTCAGGTAGAAACAAAAGACTGAAGGCAGCACGCTGTCTTCTTCCCCACACCTAACATACCGGTCTGAACGCGGAGATAAATCCTGATGGCTAAGAGACAGCTACCAAGTAAAATAAATTTCCAAAATAGATTATGCAACAAAATACTGTCTTTGCTGTTGTTTACTCAAGCAGTTCAGTTCTGACTGCTCCATCAAAAAGGAACAGAACGGGAAAAGGAGAACTTGTTTTTATGTAAGAGAAAGACAAGAAACAAGCATGCTAATATTCTGTGTCGTGGCAGACAGCAAAAAGGCAGTTCAATACCCTACACAAGAGATGTACTTCCTTTGTGTAAGAAGTAGAACACAAGACATTCCCCAGAATGAAATCTAAGTAAATAAAACAAGCACTAAAAGGAAAGTGTTTACGTAACACCAGAATACAACTACAAACATTTTCATTATAACGTGTATGTTCTTTAAAAGATGTGTGTCAACCACTATATATTCTTACATACTCAGAAAATGCTAATGTTCTACCATCAGGAAACACGTTATTTTGAGAACTGCAGAAGTTACAATTTGGATCAGAAGACAAAAATCCACATTTGGCTGTACAACCAGCCACATAATGCAAGACCGCAGATTCTTCAGCATTCAGTAGCACCAGGTCCCATAGGAACCTGCTGGCAGCACAGAGGAACAGTCAGTTATTGCCTTTTCACGCAGCTGTTACCACAACTACAGATAGCAGGTACAGCAGAAATATGCAGTAAACTATACATGTACTCTTACTCAATGCTGCAGCAGGGAAGGAACAGAGTTAGGAAAGCATATGAATGTATGTGGAAGAAACTTAGTCTTTACTCAGCAAGTAATTTGCTCTAATCAATGTCTCCCAAGGTCCCAAAGCATCTAGACAACAATGAATGCTCAAAATGTAACCGAAGCTAGATTCTAGTACAACCAAGAGCAGCACCCAGACTTGTAAAATGAAATACTTATAAACAAGTAATTTATAATGACCTTTTATGCCTGTCTTCACATATTATACTTCAGGTAGCTGCAGAAGCTGCTCATACTGAGTACCTTTGAGCTGGAAATCTTCTACAATCTCCTTTACATCATGACAGCCTCTGAAACTGTGTGGATAAACTCCATGTTGGAAACCCATTGTTAACTGCTTAGGCAACTGCTACAATTGAAGAGGCTCACAGATTTAACTCTGTGATGAATGACTTGATGATTTCAAGATGGAGAAAGTTCTCTCTATGTTCATTCATGCTGCCTCAACCTCATTTGCTTTAATGAGTGTTGGAGGAAAGAAAAGAGACATGATACTGGAACAACTAGTAAAAAGACTGTTTTGTTTAAATTAAAAACTTTTTAATCCAGAGACTGAAAACATAGGGATGTCCAAGTAGCCTGCTGGAGGGATAGAAAATCTTAAGTGTGACAGAGGTCTGCCAAATAAAATTCCTTCTTCAATGAATGCAATAAAGATAGGAGTGCTTCAACAGTATCAAAGCAAAAAGCTCAGACACATAGAAAAAGACCCCGTGAAAATGACATTAATGTCCATGGTAAAGGTGGCACCTGAAAGTGGTTAAATCACTTCAAGAATTTAAAATCACAAAGACACAAAAAGCTACGTGTTTTTACAGAATTAAAGTCTTCAAGAACAGCAGATAACAATCACACTCAGAAAAGCAACTGCTTCCCCATCTGCCAAGAAAGGGAGCCAAAACTGAAGTCTAGGCTAACCAGGAATAAAAATGCTTTTGCTTGCAGCAAGATCTAAAGTGTTTGAAAAAACAAACAAACAAACAAAAAACAAACCACCAAACCAAAAAAACAACCCACCACTCAACATATGTTGTATCCAATGGAAAATGGTAGCGAATACAATTTTATTACTGGGTATGAAATAAATGGCCCAAAATGTATATTGAAGAGATGCTTCATTTCCCATCATAACAGAAATAACATAAACAAAACATAAAATAGATATTGTATCTACAAAAACATTTCAGAAAGCTGCTCTGAGATGAAAGCAAGGAAGTTCTGCACAGAGGAATCAGTCCAGGAGGTTTCTAGAGTGTGTGGAAGATAGCTCCCTGACACAGCTGGTACAAGAGCCTTCCAGGGGAGGTGCCCCACTAGACCTGCTCTTCACTAACAGAGAAGGACTGGGCTGAGATGTGATGGTCGGGGACTGTCTTGGGCAAAGTAGAGTTCTCTGTCCTTGGTGATATCAGAAAGGTAATGAGCAAAACTGCTATCTTGAACTTCTGGAAGAAGGGACAGGCTACTTGGGGTGACTACAAAGAAGTTGCTAAGATATGCAGGGAGGAAGTTAGAAGGGCAGAAGTCCTGCTTGAACTCAGATTGGCCACTGCAGTAAAAGAGAACAAGAAGTCCTTTTACAAATATATTAACAGCAAGAGAAGAACCAAGGACAATTTCCATCCTTTACTTGATGCAGCAGGGAATGTGATCACTGAGGATAAGGAAAAGGCTGAGGTTCTCAACGCCTTCTTTACATCTGTCTTTAATAGTCGGATCAGTTATCCTCAGGGTACACCGACCTGGAAGTCCCTTGTGATTCAGGAAGAGACCTGTTCCTCCATCTGGAATGTCACAAGTCCATGGGACCAGACGGGCTCCACCCTACGGTGCTGAGGGAGCTGGCAGAGGTGACCAGCATTCCTGGTTATCTGGAGAGGTCCCAGAGCATTGGAGGCTTGCTGATGTGACTCCTATCTACAAGACAGGCCACAAGGAGGATTCAGGGTACTACAGGCCTGTCAGCCTGACCTCGGTTCCAGGGAAAGTTATGGAGCAAATCATCTTGGGTGAGATCACACGGCACATGCATGGCATCCAGGGGATCAGGCCCAGACAGCATGGGTTCATGAAAGGCAGGTTGTGCTTGTCCAACCTCATCTCTTCTCATAGAAGACCGTGTGACCAGACTGGTAGATGAGGGAAGGGTTGTTAATGTAGTCTACCTAGACTTCAGCAAAGCCTTTGACACGGTCTCCCACAGTATTCTTCTGGGGAAACTGGCTGCCCATGGCCTGGACAGGTACACCCTTCTCTGGGTAAAGAACTGGCTGGAGGGCCGTGCCCAGCGGGTTGTGGTTAATGGAGTTAAGTCCAGCTGGCGTCCTGTCACAAGTGGTCCCCCCCAGGGGTCAGTACTGGGGCCTATCTTGTTTAATATCTTTACTGATGACCTAGATGAGGGGATAGAGCGTACCTTCAGTAAGTTTGCAGATGACACCAAGCTGGGAGGAAGTGCTGATCTGCCTGAGGGACAGGTACAGACAGACCCAATGGCATAAGACAGCAAGAGAATATAAGCCAGAATGAGCAAGTGTGAGACTTCTCTCAAACAACCACAGCACTGTAAATCTCTTATGGCAAGGAACACCCAAGTATACTCGGAAATATACACGCTAAATTCAAGACACACAAGCCAGTTTGGCCTACCCCATCTTAGCAGCTGCATGTTTATAAATTCATACTTAAGGGGAAACGGGGACTGGATTTCAAAGAATTGTAAACTGAGTTTTGAAACACTACAAAATATTTTTGCGATAAAGATATTTGAAGAGATCAGGACCTGTACAGTTTTACTTATTCCAAACATTTTAATTGAAGAAAATAGACAGATAAACAGCATTTCAGTTCCTACCAGCCAAAGCTGCATCCTCATCACTTTCTGATCCATACTGCAATGCCATAGTAATTGCTGATAAACGATCCCCCTGGGCTGATCTTTTGTTGCTACAAAAAAAAGAAAAGAAAGAAAAAAGACTTCAGAAATAAAAAATAACAAAAGGTTCTCATTATCAAACCACCATCCTGAGTGTGTAAGTAAACCAATGAAACTCATGATGGTTACCTACATTATCAGGAAAACAGATGTGACTATGCCAAAAAAAAAAAAAAGGAGAGATTAGCAAAGGAAACTGTTAATGACTCATGAGTCTGCCTCCTTCTTTGGGCTGGTCTTTCAAACTGAAAAATTGGACATGCAATCAGAAAGCTAGAGCTCAAGCTGTATATATCCTGTGCTACTTTGAATGCTTAAGTATTTGAATTATTAATTGGGAAGGGTAACAAGTATAATTAATACTCCCAATTAATAATACTGTTATTTAACCCCATTTTATAGGGATTTGTCTACATAAAGAAATTTAGCACACTTTAAGCTGTATACACCTAATTCTCTCTCTCACCCAGCACTACTTGAACTTTTTCAGCATACAAAGTGCATGCACGTGAAGGATCTTCTCTCCTTTTTAAGTGACTATGGTCACACAATGACTTCTTCAGCATCATTCTCTTTCTCCCAAACCTGGGATACAGCATTTCACACCAGAAGTGGGCTCAGTCTTGCCCTGCAGGAGCAGTCAAGTCTGGGAAAAAAATGGATGTCCTGCTTAAAATGACACCAACTCCGTACAAATGTTCAACACCTGAGACCGTCTTGCTGCTGCTGAGTGTTCAGCCATGGTTTCATAAAGAATTTGTCAGGAGTAGTACTGCTTCCAGACAGTAACTCTTACACTGTAGATACAATGCTTCTGATACGTACCAAAATTCTCAACTGATGAATGAAAGAACAAGCCAGAATGCCACTAGTAAGCAAGTGTACCCAGTAAGTCTGCCATAAGTGCATCCTAAATTCAATACTTCAGGTTTACAGGCTTTATTGGTTTCCATCTTCCATCTCTTAATTATTTAGTCCTACTTATTCCTTTTCAGCCTCCAAATACTATTTTCCTAGATTTACAATTTATTTACATGCAATTTTTCACCTGCTTTGTTATGCAATGAAGCCTAGTATATTGATCTTCACATTTCTAATGAAATAATTGTACAAAGGAGTATTTAATGACAGGTGTTCAGAAACATTAAATCTAAAAATCAAACATAGAAGAGCAATTACAGCAAAGTAACTTCTTAAACCACTCTAAATAAATATGACTAAAATATACTTGAAACCAAAAGTATTGATCTATTGATCACTGAAGAGCACTCCCAACTGAAATTGAAAAATAAATAAATAAAATAAATCAGTATTTTCATGTGATGATGTCCCAGCTTTTCCTCCAAGTCCACAATTTACTTACCGATAATATTTGTTAGAAGAATTTCTCTCATCACCAACACTGCCTTTACCCTGTGAGGAAGGACCTGTCAGCTTGGAAGCAGTCAAATTTGATGGAGTCCTTAAGGTAGAAGAGACAAGCCAAGGAAAGGGGAACAAAAGAGGCCCACCTTAGACCCAAGAAAAGATGCAGCAAGAATACAGCTGTTTACAGACTTACTTTGACAGTGCAGACAAAAGGTCCAGAAACAGATTAAAAAAATAATTTATGTTTTAAAAGTAAAGTAACACTAAGATACATTTAAGGCCCCGGAATTTCAAAATTGATTTTGTTTTTATAAAAAGTCAGCAGGAGGTAACATTTAGATTGAGGATTAATAGCTATACACACAGCTCAGCCTACAATAGCAGTGAAAGCAGCCAGCAAAACGTTCCTTGGCATCCACATAAAGCTAATCATAAAGATCCATTGTGTTTTACCAATATATTACTTTGCATATTGTCAAGCAACTTTATTGTGTGACTTTATTTAAGGGAGGACAGTTAAATGCACCGACAGAGAGCAATTTAGTGTGACAAAGGATACAAAGAACTCTGTGCTAGCAGAGCGGGGTTACTTGTGACACTGAGGCAACATAGCTGCAGGACTTTGGTTAGTAGCATTATGAGGAGTTGGAGCCTGATCCACCAAAGACAAAGACAAACTGACATAAACCCAGAAGAAAAAATGTAAATTAAATGAACTTATGGGAGTGTTTTACCAAAATCAGCAATAAGTAAGAGAGACTCCCTGTTGAGACGATTAACAAGTTATAAATGATTCTGTGATGCGGATTCAGCAAAAAAACACACACAAAAAGAATGATGGTGCAATAAAAAGAGCAACCAGTGAAATGCTTCAGAACAGCAGGTGAAAGGTTTGGTTTTCACTACACTTTCCTCTCGCCCATTTTTTTGGTGTAAAACAAACAAAAACACCATCCAAAAAAAAAAAAAAAAGAAACTGCACACACACACACACAAAAGCAATTCAGTGTTATTATAGCCTATTATTATTATTATAGGCACTACAAATATTTTTTGTCAAGTTACAGAAACAAAGAAGGAGCTGTCAATTATTCTGACATTCAGATTACTTCAGGCCTCATAGATCAATTGAGAATGTAAGAACATCTAGAATAAAGGAGCTGAGAAGTATCACAGAATCATCTAGGTTGGGAGAGACCTCCAAGAAGTAGAAATGGGTTGGCAGTGTAAGAGAGGAATTCAACTAACAAATATCAGTGTGATTTATCTGTCTTCCCTTTTTGTGCAAATAGCTTTATTTTGAAGAAAAACAGCTAGGTCTCCAAATTATATACAACTTGGGACATCCTGAGCTTCATCAATGCAGTAAGGAAAAATAAGAGCCATCATCTATATAGAAAACCTCTGGGCCTCTATGAATTCAATCAAATACATTATGTACATTACATGTTTGTAGAATCAAGATCTTCTGGCACCACACATACTTTTAAGAGAAATTGTTAGAATATACATCAAGAACTACTCCTTAACAAAGTTTCTGTTTTTATATTGTCCTTTTTGGCAGCAATGGCTCTGACAATGATTCACCTAAACATGGGAAGCACGCTAACACTGAGAATGAGCCAGGAAAACCATTATATATGTTGAGCATCTCAAAGCACCAAACAGTAACAATCAAGCAAGTAACTTTCATTTCTTTCACACATGAAAGTATTAAAAGCACTGCTGAGGACTAACACTATCTAAACATTTTCCTGGAGAAAAAAGAAAACAAAAACAACCGCAAAAAAAGCAACAGAATAAAACCTGCCTTTCAGTAAAAGAAGAGCGTGCTAGAGTTCTCAATTATACCATACAAACCTTCACAGGACACGCAACAAGATTTATTTTTTAGTATTGAGTGCTACTAAAGAGCTCAAATACATACAGAGCCTGTCCTAGAAAGAATTTCCTAACTCCTTGGAGGACTTGCAAGGCATTGATTATTTCCTAGATATACGATGCAGCTCATACTGGAAAATAATATTTAAACTTCCTTTTGACTGGTACTCAGAAGTAAAAATCTATACAAGAATAAATCCAATTGTATTTCAGATAAGAAACATCTATAATGACTGTATCACTTCTCTGTACACCATGAATTTTCACAGGAAGCACCATTTCCCAAATACAATCTTTCTGTGAAATAAATACAACTATCACCAGTGTTTTATACCTGCCTGTTCAAGACCCAAACTCTACTCCTCTGATTTGTAAGTCCAGATCTTCAGTGTCTGGTGCCTCTTTCATAGACAGAAACAGATTTTCAAATAAGAGTCTATATAATATGGACTTTGTTCTACGTATCTATTGCCTGTGGCCTTGTTGCTGTGTTTCTGCCCCTACCTAATTGTAAGCTCTTGTGTTTCAAGCCCTAGCAAGGTTCAGCAATACTCATCATTTCTTGTACATCAAAACAAAACAAAGAAACTGTTTCCTCACTGTTCCTTTTCCGTTACTAACTTACAAACACATATGGTGGAAGTTGGTCATTGCTTAAAAGAGACAATTACACTTCTTTTTTTGACAATCAAGAATACCGCAGAAATATTTCACCACAGAAGTATTTCCGTAAAAAGTTTCTATTTGAAAGCCATTCTGTGGTTTATAACTTTTAAAATAACAATAAAATGAGTTTTCAAGCAATCATTTCCCCGTTTATTTGCCACAGCAAAATTAAGGGAATATCTACAGAAGTTTTCATGAGTTTATAAAGAGAACTCTATTTCCAGTACCTGATTCGGAGACTTGACTTGGCCAACTCACTGTGTTCAATTTCAGCTTTTTTCATATTAAATATTTTTTTAATTGCATTTGCATCCTGTCAATTAAAAGAATTTTTTTGTTTAAAGTTGAAAACAAAGAACGTTATTTTCAGCTAGAGTAATTCAAATCAAAACAAAAATTAGGTTTTTTTTATACATTTAGATACAAAACAATTTAACTACCTGAGATTGTAGGTGTAATTTGGTCATAAAAATACAGATCAAGGAAAGAGGATCTTCATGAACTATGCAAAGAAGGCATTATTCTGCTTTTTAAGCTTATGATGAAAACCACAAACAGTTCTTGAGATCCGTGAAGAGATAATAGCTGACTACTGCTAACATTTTAACCTGTACTTTCAGCCATTTCAACGTCAATCACAAAAGTAACGGGATACTCCACTTCTCCAAAGAAGTCATGTAACTCATGTCCTGAGATAAAATTTAATTGGAAAAAACTCATATATATGTCAAGAAAAAAATATTGCTTATATCCCAATTATACCAAGGGGAATATAACTAAGGAAAAAACAGCAATAGATGTTTTTGTTTGTTTGCTTGTTTTTTAAATGGAAACAGTTTTCAGAGCCTTATACTAAAAATATGTTCAATGAACAATGAGCACAGAAAACAGTAAGGAAAATCTGAACTTCAATTTAACTATTAACAGCTGAAACTAACCTTGAACACTTGTGATCCAGGCTCATTGTAGGTTTTGGCATTCTTTGCAAGAAGATCTATATCCTTGGCCATTGCATGAATGCTTTTGTAAGTCCCATTCTACACAAGAAAAAGCAGCATTGCTTATTGACAATCTTCAGACAGCATGAGAATGAAGTCAAAAGCAAAGGGAATTCATAATAAAGAGAACATTTACAGAATAAAGAGAACATGTTTATAAAAAACAGGAAAGTACTTTGAAAAAACTGAAGTGCTAAGTCCCTCTTGATCATACGAACACTAAGTAAAAGATGGAAAAAAAATACTTAATACAGTAGATTATCTTAATTTTGAAGGGTTCTGACAACATGTTATTTCACCTTTATTCTCTAGTTCAATTAGCCTTTGTGTTATTCTTTACTATTACACAAAATGCTAGAATTACAGAACAGTATTTCAAATTGCTGGAAAAGCAAGATGAAAAATGCATCAGTACAAAACATCTATTTACAGCACTAGAACAGAAGGAGGTGATGACAATGCATGACCACGCTTTGATACATTGATGTTTTACGTTAACAGTACTTGCCAAGGAATTACTTTAGACCATTAAACATCAAGGAACCCAGGATATTCAAGCTCAATGCCAGCACGCTATGGTTTACAATGCTAGACCTTCAGCACAGCTATTTCTGCAGCATTAAGCCAGGAGAGAACATTGAATCCGTAGAGCATTTCTATTTTTCAGTAGCAGGGAAAAATGCACTGCTTTTCCTATCCACTTTAACTCCAGCGTTTATCACTTTTAGTTCAGACTTAAAAGGAAGCATTCTATGATATATTAATAAGCTTACTGTACCTGTATCCTTTGTGCGATAGTTTTGAGATCTATGGGCTCTTTTATTATTGCATAATAATCTGGATATTGCTGGAAAACAAAACAAAAAAATATATATTATTACAAACAGTTGTGAACCATTCCATGAGCTATTAGCAAAAATTAAATGCAGGTGAGAACAGCATAAGCTTCATAAATGTAGCAGCAGGCATCAATTTGGAGAGTCAGATCTAAGGTAGATATCTGCAATTACTTTACATCAGTTTATTGATGAAATGAAACAGTTCTGACTGCAAGCAAAACACATGGTAATGGTCTTCAAATTATTTGTTCTGCTGGTTAAACCTGTTATGCCACACACTGGATGAGAACAGTGAATTTAGATTCAAAAAGATTAAAAACCTCAACCAAAAAAGAACAGTTAAGTAAACTGGCAGAACAGGACAAACCCCCATCTGCAATGACAGGGCTGGGAATGAGTGGGCAAGAGCAAAGAAGCTCTAAAAACAGCTGGAGTCTGCCACTAACGAGACAGTAATGAAGAACCGCATCCCCAGACTTTGCATAATGGTGCATAGGATCATTTATATAAATTTCCATGTTTCAAACTTAGAATGAAATCATTATTATTAAAATACCCACCACTTTAGAAGGAAGTTTCTGAAACAGTTCACTTATGAGGCGTCCTGATGGGTTTGTGGCCACAGCTACAGCTTCAAGAAGCTGTTCAAGAATCTCCTTCAGGTAACCCGGAGAAGACTAATAGGAGAAATTAAATCACAAGCAGTTTCAGTAACAGCCAAAGTAGTGTTTCAATCTGCACTGAAATATATGAATTTATTTTTCAAATACAAAAAAAAAAAAAAAAACAAAAAAACACTATAAAAAATGTATGCAACTTTGAAAAACAATATTGTTTATGCATTTAGGTGAAACACAAGAAAACTTTAATTTCGCGTTTATACTACAGACTACCAGATATATATTACATGCTGTTAGGACAGACTCGATAGCCAACAGTAGCAAAAACATGCATCCCAACAACAGAAAAACCAGACAAACCCAAACTTCCTATGGTCATATCTGGCTTATAAAACACTCCAGGAACAGCTGCACTAACTGAATGGGACCCACACTGGAGAACTGTATCATTAGACATAAAGCTTGCTTGCGTCAAACCTCAATGTTGGTATGATATCAAGCACACATCATATTAATTTCACCTGAACCAGAACCATGTTTTATCCATATCAGAAAGCATCAGTGTTTGTTTTTTTTTGCTAGACAGAAATGTAACATACACACGATGCTGTTAAGTAACTAACAGGTAACTACTAAACTTGTGTAAAAAATATCTTTTGGAGCGTAATTTAACCATGAAGGGATTGAATGCCTTTCCAAACACAGAGGCCAAGCTCCTTCTCAGGATCAGCTGACATACAGAGCCATGACTTCCTCCAGCTGCAGCTGTCATGACCTCACTTACTAGTTCTGTGCCTTGATGGTCATGTCCTTCCTCATCTTCATCCTCCTCATCAGCGTCCCCTTTTTGAACAAATTCATTTTTTGTGCGCAAATACAACTCCCATAATTTGCAGGCAGCTTTATATTCAGGAGAATCAGGCTGCAAAACAAGCAAATTAACAAATATAAACATTCTTTAAATTCAAAGTTTTCCTATTTGAAGGAAATTTATACATTCTTAGTTAAAATGTATTAAGTGAATTAAATAATAGAAAAACCTCAGAAATACTTGCATGAGTGGTTCTTTAACAGAGTTATTAAGAACGGTAATAAGCACTAGAAAATGTAGGGTCTACCACCCCAAAGTATTTAAACCTTTGCAAAAACTAAGCAATAAAACTATTCGAGTAGAGGCTTAGACAAGCACATTATATGAATCTTGAGAGATCACTAGGTTTTGTTGCAGCACATCAGTACTGATATTTAAAACATACTAACTAACAGTATTTGCAGAAATGTTCAGAGGGTGGTGAGGCACTAGCACAAGCTGCCCAGAGATGTTGTGGATGCCCCAACCTTGGAGGTGTTCAAGACCAGGTTTGACAAGGCCCTGGGCAACCTGATCTAGTGGGTGGTGTCCCTGCCTATGGCAGGGGGTTGGAATTAGATGATCTTTAAGGTCCCCTTCAACCCAAGCCATTCTAGGACATGATACTATGAAATGTGACTTAAGCCAATATTGCTGCCATTATATGGCACTTGAAAATTCATTTCTACCAAAGAAGAATGCCAATGGATGTGCAAATACCTCTGTAAGCACTGCAATGATTTGCACTGTTCCATAATTTGGTATTAACTGTGAAATGCCCAAGAACTTGACAACATGCTACCACCAACATTTGGACCAACATGTATAAATGCTATCATTTGGACCACCACCAAAGCCACAGATATGTTAAAGACATCATTAGCAGCAAAGTTTTAGATTTGGTATATCATCTCAGTCACTACATACAATTTCACTATTTTATGTAATTAACACAGCTTCCACTAAATGAGATTATTCCAGTTTTTCTCCCCTTCCTTACGGCAACTGTGATACAACCCATAAACAACATCTGAATTAAAATACATACCAAGTTTGGAGGAACTGACAAGGAGGCTGTAGCCTTGGTGAAACACAACATTACATATACTCACCATCTGTCACCACTGACCGCAGTAATCAATGTGTCTTTTTTCATTTTAGTAAGTGCCCAATGGAAGAGACAGATTCAATAACCTCTCTGTACGCTCACTGTTATTTATAAACCCTTCCTTTTGGGAAAAAAAAAATCTATTTCAAAAGGTCACACAGAATATCTTGTAAAATGTGAAGGCTTTTATAGAACAGTATTTTTCTCTGTTTTTGCTTTTTTGTTTTGGAAAAGAATATAAAGACTCTAACCATGCTATTGTATAATAACCCACAGAAAAATCACTATAGCAAGATATCTCACAAAGACAGAGTCAATGTAATGGAAAAATATGCAAACAAGGACAGTAAGTGCATGTTGCTTTCCTACCAAAAATAAAGGCAAAACAAAGATTTTTGCAAAACCAAATGAGAAGCTGAATATATCTCTATCACTTTTATAACCCCTGAATTCGAGCCTTATATATATTTTCCTTACCTTATAGTAAGCTTTTGCATTGTTAAAGAGAAGCTGAAAATCAGCAGTCAGAACATTCACATCATCATACTCCTCCATCTTTAGCTTTTGTTGGATTTTCATTAAATCAATGGGCTGAGAAACCACTTCATAATAATCTGGTTGATTTCTGTTGCAATGACAAAAATAGGCATTATATTCTAAGCAGTAAAATCAAAACCACAGCACTGAAGTTTATACATATCTATGACTAAATGAAACAAAGACTAAAAGATCCAGCTAAAAGATCCAGTGTTCTATTAGCAAACTTATTCGTCACAAGAAATACCTAAAACAAATGCAATTAAAAAGAATGAACCCTTTTTTGACCAAAACCATGCACCAACATCAGGATGTCCCAATGAGTAACTGGACTCAAATACTCAGATCAAACACTGTTGTGACACTGTGGCAAACATAGCTTTAATTTCTTCTCAGCCATTAATGGTGACATATTCCTCAATATCTGTTTGCTCCCTGGTTAAATCTCAGGTTCAACGCTTAACAAGAACAAGGGTCTTACCTTCGTTTTGGTGCCCTAATGAAAAGCTCACAAAGGAGCCTGCCCTGTTCATCTTTGTAATCTCTGATGGTGTTGTAGAGTTCATGGCATACAGCAATCTAAAATGCAAGAACAATAAGGTAATTTTAGAAAGAGGAAGACTTTAAAGAGGAAACTAATTGAGGCCTGCTTACAATGTGAAGTGAAGCTGCCCACGTATATCGTGCTCTAAAGCAGAAGAACTTAGTGTATCACATGCATTACTATAATACCTGGCAAGCATGCCAGGTACTGCAGGAGCTTTTCAGGGAGTTTTCTTGTTTGGTTTTGTTTTTTTTTTTTAATATGGGGATATTTCTTTCAGTGCCAGTTCTAGGTGAAGCACCCAAAACATAGATTAATTCAGCACAACTCTCTGCAAGTTAGAGAGACAGAACTATGACAGGGGTTCTTCTGCCCTGCAATTAATTAAAATTAGATTGCTACCTCAAATGCAGAACACACACATTGTATGTTTCAGCAATCTCTACCTGTGCCATTCCCTACCTCTCTTTCTCTACGCTTGCTATTCAGACCCAGCTCTCAATTGCTGCACCTTATTACTTCAGCTCTGTCTCCAGTCTCTTTCCATCTACTAAAATCAACAGCTAAAAAAAAAAGAAAAGCAGCAAAAGGAAAATGGGAATGGAAAAAATGAAAATGGGCAGCTAAGAACAAGCCAAAGCTGAATAGATCCTAAACAAAGCTTAGCCAGGGCAGCAAGCTTCAGGGCACAATGAATTCAGCTAAATGTGACCATCACATGTGCAGCAAGCTTGAAATGCTCTGGCTGCACTCGCCCCGCTAAGCATACGCTGTGAAGAGCACAGCCTACTTTGCAATCCAGCACTTCCCTGATGGGAATCCAGCATCCCCAGGAGAAAGAATTTGTGCAAAACAAGGTACTAACAGGATCTACAGTTGGGAGATTGGAGAGCCTCCTCCTCTTTCTGCTGGGGCCTGGTATGTTTGTGGAGTGGTGGCCATCATCAAAGTCTCCTCCACTGACGCTGCTGGACGGCGAGGTTGCTCTTCGCCTCTTGGAACCCATGGAATCCAACTTCTTCTATAATGAAGAGAAACGTTCTTAAACTCATGACATTGCACCCAAACCCTCCAATGAGAGCTAGCTATTAAGCTAACTATGTCTTATGATGGGTCATACGTGTTTCTCATATACCACAACTCAATTAAGCCATATCTAAACACCAGACTCCTCCTTGAAAATCGGCAGGAGTAAAGGGAGATCCAAAACAGCCCTGCAGTTTTAAGTCACTGACAGCAGCAGTCGGATAGCCCAGGGCTCACAGTGATGAAGCTGTATTTAGCAGCTCTTACGAGGATATGAGGACAGGAGGATACGTTCTGGAACCATTTACATTTCAATTCCTCATCTCATGCACAATTACTGAACGAGAACTACTGTTTTAAAGGAAAAAGCTGTACAGAGACAAGTGCTCAGCTTGGGTGGAAAAGCACTTCATCCCACCTTAAATCATAAAAACAAAACAAAATAAGAAGACCACAATGAAGACAACAGATGACAAACTAACATACAAACTGCTACTGAATACCTTGTCTTAGATTCACGCGAAAAAAAGGTCTGGACTGTCGTATGACCTACCGCTCCCACTTCACGTGCAGGACAAGTGGCTCAATCATCAAGAAGTGGAAAAATCCCCCTTCTTTTTGGGTCACATTTTCTAATTTACCAACACAAACAGTGGCAAATGAATAGCCACTGTCCAACAACGATGGTCATTTACAGAACAAGCTGTTGTCTCCTTCCCAATTTCTAGTGACAGCATCATAAAAATATCTTTTTTGTAGCTGTCTGAGATGCTGAGGACAGATTCACCTGTCCCAGCTTATTCCTGTTTTCCAACCAAATCAAGGGATTTTATTCTAGCAAGCACTCAGCTGATCTTACAAGGTATGGCAGCACAACACAACTGCATTACAGCATTTATGTTAGAGACAGAATTAATTTTGAGCACACAAATGAGATGAATACAAATGAGGCAGGAATAATTAACGGTTAGGATAAGGAAAAGCAAAAGCCTAATGCAGAGGAATGGAGAGAATGGTGCACATACAATCAATAATTTACCAGATTTACCAGAGTACAACCAGCACCTCGAAAAGCCAGCCTCCTCATAGTGTCTGATGGCCAAGTACAGATACTGGGAGAAGGTAACACGCTAAGAGTATCAAATCAGCAATGGTGTTAGTACAGTCAAAACTGAAAGACAAGAACAAGGAAGGAGAGAGAGAGAAGAACGTTGAGAGTAGACAGATAATTAAAGTCAGAGAACAAATTGAGTAATTCAAAATGCAGAGAAAAAGCAAGAAGCGGCAGGTAATTTCTTTTTTAGCTTAGCAGAAACTCTACAAAGTAATTTTGTAGACAGAACGCTAGGCATTTCTGTAACTTTTGCAGAAAAAAACACATTTCTCTAACGTTTCCAAATACATAATTTAGAATCATGGCCACTTGTAAGGGAATGATTCATCAGGAAGAGCAGGGAGTAAGCAGAAATGATATCTGACCTGAGAGTAAAAACTAGAAAGCAGTAACACTTGCAAACATGGAGCAGTGCAGTGATAAAAACAATACAAGAAGTTTAAGGGTCAAAACACACACATTAGCCTCTCTAGTGGTGATGTACCTGTGCAAGTCTTCAAAGTGAAGACTTTTGTCCTCACACGCAAGAAACATTAAGTGACTAGCCATGCAGTTTCATTAAAGATATATCTATTTCAAGTTAGAAGCAGTCAAGTCTGAATTTTTCCCATAAATTCCACATATGACATACAGAACCACTTTATGGCAAAATGATTGCTTTCATCTAGTTCATACAACTACACAAAAATCAGCCCCAAGGGGAAATTGGTTCCTCATTCAGAAATCGAGATGTTTTCAGACCACGCGCACGCAGAGCAGCTCCGCACTCCACGAGCGGGAGATTCAAGAACCGGACAGCAGCCCTCTAACTTTTATCTGAGAGGAGCAGCATCAAACGGCCCACACCAGAAAACACAAGTCCCAACTGGTGAAAGAAAGCCAGGAGACACCACGGGAATCACTAATTCAATTTTCTGCAACACAACTGCTGGCTCCCAGGTCCCTCCGTGGTCGCACCAAGAACGCCCACTGCCACCAACCCGCTACCTCCTGCGCCACAGCGGCTCAGGGTCCTCCTGCTCACACCACCCCAAAAATGGCCCACCACATAGACTCGGTCTCTTTTCTCAGGTAACAAGCGGCAGGGCACGGGGAAAGGGTCTCAAATTGCACCAGAGGATGCTTAGATTGAGTGGGAGGAAGAATTTATTAATGGAGAGGGCGGTCAAGGGCTGGAAGGGGCTGCCCTGGGCGGCTGTGAGTCCTGCCCCGTGGGCATTCAGGTGGCGCTCAGGGACGTGGCTCAGTGACAGGACCCGGCAGGGCAGGCTGGTGGTTGGACCTAGCGATCTCGAAGGTCTTCTCCAACCTAGACGGCTCTGGGATCTCTGTAAGGAATTCTGAGGATAGCACTACTACATATTTACACCGACACACGCACAACAGGTGGGAGGCTGCCTCTCTGAGAAGCCAAAGCCGTACCAGCCCGGCTGCCGCGGGGATTACCCGGGCTGACCTCGTTAAACGAGCAGTTCTCACACACATTTGCGATAACGCCTTCAAAACGAGCCCACGTTTCGCTCCCTACCTTCCGAGGAGCGCGTTCTGCCCTGGCGGGGCTCGCCGCGGCCGGACCCCGGGGCCGGGACAGGGAGCGGGGCCCTCGGGAAGGACCGACCCGTTCCGGGCCCCGAGCTGCTGGGCCGGGACCAGGGCTCGAAAGGGCCCTCCCGAGGCGTCACCGACAACGGCACACGCCGGGACAGCGAGGCCCGCCGGGCCACTCCGTGACAGGCTCTCGGTGCCCAGGGCCCGGCCGTGCGGCGGCCACACAAAGGGAGGCGGCGGCCTCCCGGCTTCCCTCCGCCGCCCCGCCCCGCCCGGCGAGGCCTGGCCTCACCGCCCGCTCGCTCCTCACCCGCCGGTCTCCGCCCGCCGCGGCCGCGCTCCCGCTCCCCCTCCTCCGCCGCCGCCGCCGCCGCCCCGTC